>NC_043703.1:20217947-20224513 GCF_006229205.1 Suricata suricatta
ACAATTGCCACTTCAGATAGCTGTGAAATTAGGTGATTAACTAGTTGGTACCTAACCTTCTAATTTCTGTATAAGTCTAATTACATGAAATAGAAGTGGGGGTTTTGATTTTTTACTTTGCTTTTCTGTTTGGAGTATCATTGAAACTACTGTATTGTAAAGGACGGAAAATAATTGCATATGTTAAAAAAATAAATTGCATAAAAAAATAAAATAAAGTAAACAAAAAAAATAAAAACTGAGGCAGGCCCTGAAAAACCTCACTCTGGAGACTCAGCGAGCCACAATATCAGGAGATAAGCAGCGCATTGTTTTTTGAAATGGGTGCTAAGTTTCACATTTCTCTGAAACTAATAATTAACTTTAAAATAAAATAAAATAATAATTCTTCTATAAGAGATATAGTGGATATTATGTATCCATATAATGGATATCAAACTAACATTTAATCTTAAGGACCATAACCCAAATGTTATTAATTTCTGCATTAGGCTCACAGGTTAAGATTTTTATATAATTCCTATATCTACTCTAATACCATCCTCAGTTCCATACTTTTATAATTCAGGTTACAGCCTAAATTTGAAATTTAATTACCATCAATGCTCTGTAAGACACTGAGGAAAACAGAAATGAAAGAAGGCAGAGCAAATATTCATAATACAAATTAAAGAAAATAATTCAGGTAGTACCCGTGTGTGTGTGTGTGTGTGTGTGTGTGTGTGTGCGCGTGCGCACATTTGTGTCTGTGTGTATTGTATATGTGTGTTTTTGGTTGGATGGTTTTTGGGGCATTCTAGTTATTAATTAAAACATCCTCGTCTTCAGGTAGCACAGAATGTCAAGAATATTTAAAAATAAAAGCACATATGTAAACACAAAAATTGTTAAGATATTTGGCCAGATTCAAAATTACTGAAAAAAAATCGGTATGTGTTAGATTTAGGACAAATATTATATGTTGAGACACAATGACTTATATCTTTACCAACAACAATGCCCTTATCAAAAAAGAAAAAAATCACCTTATCTTAATGAGCAATTTATATACAAACATATTCAGATGGCTATAAATCATACTTAAAATACTTACATTCAATATTATAAAGAAAAAAATGAAGTTTAAATAAATATAAGTTTATAGTCAGTCCTTTTGCAAAAATTAAAATTACAGTAAGGTTGCTTGCTTGTTTTTAGTAGTTTGCCATAATTTTATAAAATCTACATATATAATGTTTGTATGAATATCAGTGGCATAGCATCATGTTAAAAAAAGAGTTGGAGAATGATCCATGTCATTGAAAAAATACTTTAAAATACACATATTTGTATATATTTTTGCAATGTGTATATGAGTCAGGTATGAGGCGCTTGTGATGAATTAAATGTGGATTGATGGGGCTTCACCTCTGAGTCTAGGTGAAAAAAGGTAACGCTGCTTCTACCGTGTGCTCTCTCGTGAGCTACTCTTAGAAAGCACCTACCATGTTGTGAGAAAGGCCAGGTCACATGGAGATCGCCTAGTTTGCAGTTGCTGCTGATCTCCCGCTGGATATCAGGAAACAGCTGAGAGAATGAGCCTTCGGTGCATCCTAGTCCCCAGACTGTGCGCCATCCCCGGTGATGCTTCATGGGAGTGTCTACAGGCCAACCCCCTAGACCTTTCACAATTTGCCCATTGTCGTCATTGTTTACAAAAATTAAATTTTAAGGTATTTTTTTGAGAGATCAACAACTAGGAAACTTTTATAATCCATGACATGTTGCATCAAAAGGTACAGATATACTGGGGCACCTGGGTGGCTTAGTCAGTTAAAAGTGTCCACTTCCTGATTTTAGCTTAGGTCATGCATGATCTCTATTAACCTATGAGAGTTCATGGGATCAAGCCCCACATTGGGCTCTGTGCTGACAGTATAGAGCCTGCTTGGGATTCTTTTCTTTCTGTTTCTCCCCCTGCTCACATATGCTCTTTCTCTCTCTCAAAATAAACAAACATCTAAAAAAAAAGATATAAACATACTTAATTTCACTAAGTACTACTGCTATGTGCTCTCAAATATCTGGATAATATTGACTGGAGTACCAGTGCGAAAAATTTGCTACTTTATCACATTTATGTTAACACTTTTGAAAATCACTTCCTAATTTTTTCTATGTAATGGATATAATGTGAAACATAGTCACTGTTTTGATTTGTTATTTCTCTGAGTGTAATTGAAACTGACCGTTTCATTCTGAACTGTTAAAATTTTTTCATTATTTATTAGTTTACACATAACATTTGCTTTTTATTCTTCTGATTCTTTGTTTTGTTCATCTACAGACATTCCTTGCTTTACTAGATATGATCCGATGTTATGTATGGCTGCTGCAACTACCTCCCTCAGCTTTCTAATGATTAGTTTTGATATGCGTGTCTATGTAAAGTAAAAATATTAACTTTGATATTTTAAAATCTCTTCCTATTGTGCTTTTGCTTTCAGAGTCCTTATTCTTTTTCCCATTCCAAGTTCACATATTGTTATTCTACACTTTTCTCTGTTTCCTTTATCTTTCACATTTAGGTCTTGATTTTCTTTAGACTTAACATTTATTTATGCTATAATCTCCAATAAATGTTATATAAAGAAATACTTAACAACTCTGAATTTTATAAAAATCCAAACAAATATATCCCCTGTCCTCTGTTCTTTCAACATAGCTGGAATTACCAAGTCCTTCTTTGAGTTGAATAAACATATTTAAAATATATTTTATAACCACATCTTAGAAGGGAAAAGTTCCAGTGCTATGATGTGCAAGAAACTATTTTTTATTTATTCACATATTTAAAACATACCTTGTTTTAATTTATTTAAGAGAGGCAGGGAATGCATTTCCTTGGATTCGTTTACTTATTTTTTTTTGTCTTGTATCTTTAATGTTAAAGACTTCAACAAAAACTTTCTCAAAATTATTCACAAATTAAAGACTTGCTTGGTTACATGAAGCACACTGTTTCTATGTCCTGAGCTTGATATGTTTTCACTTATAATTATAAATATTATCCAATTATATGATTCTACCCATTATCTTCAACATCATTTTTGAATGGTCATTTTCTAGCAATACAGTATTTTTGAGAAGGCATTAATTACTCAATGTTTGAGTGTCTTTAATTCATTGTTAATGTCTCTCCTCTTTGAATGAAATAACTTTTTGTTATCAGTATCAGGGTAAAATTCTTCTGCTCACAAACAGTATATTGCTGAAGCTGAGGGAGGACACAGCAGTGATTTTCCGGACTAAAAGAAACACAAGAAACACAACCCATAATCACACTTCCTTACAATTTATCGAACACTTCCCTATACAAAATTTCATCTTGTCCCCACAAAAACCCTGGGAGGAAGATGTGTTTACTATCTTCATTTTACACCTGGCCAGAAAAAAAAAGCTTTATAAAAGTTATATTATTTATCTATCACAGATTCAACTGCCAGGATTAAAATCTCAGTGAACAAGCTGCATTTAATGTTAGAAAAGGTCAGGCAAAGGTAAAAATAACATTTATGGGGGATTTACAAATGGTACAGTTAGGAACAGAGATAGGTTAATGAGCACTTTGGAAGCCAATTGTGGAGGATGAGCTAAGAATTAGTCCTGATTTGTCCAGGGGAAAAAATATATAGTGTTTGATATACCATGAATCAGAATACTTTGGTTTACGTTCCAACTCTTTTTCTGTGACCTTGACCATAGCAACATTTAATTTCACTTGGCAACAGTCTCCATATCTATAAAATTCAGGGTTTGACCAATATAAACCTCTAAATCATTCACCACTTTATGGCTTCATTTTAGAATGGATATGTTTAACAATAAAGCCAATTCTTCAGCAATGTATGATTATATCTGTCCTTCTGTGATGATAGAGTAGTCAAATATCACAGTCAAATTTGAGAACATCCCTCATTTACCCCCTTTCACAGATCTTGACATCAATGCATTAGATGTACATATCATTTTAGACATTAAAATATCTGCTAACACCCAAGTATTTTTGGCAGGTGCTACCACACTATGCCATTACCATCCATAAATTAACTTGGTTAGAATAAACTATTTTTGATGATTAGGTATTGCGTTAGCTAATTCAAATAAGTTTCAAAAGCTGAAAAGCAGCAAATATCCACTGATGCCAAAGGATACATAATATAGAATGTTCAATGTAGAAAAATTCTAATGTCCATAGAGCCTCACCTTGATAAAATTAAAAAAATTATATTTTAATATTTATTATATTTTATAATATATAAATATTAATAAATATTCTTAAAATGTTTAAAGTATATTTAAAATTTTTAAATCTTTAAAAATATTCAAATATAACAACTAAAAACTTTCCTTTTCCTACTCATGATTCTAAAATATTTGACGCTCATGAGTGATAACACTCACTCCTGAGCTTACAGAAGTTTGACTCTGCCCATTATATTCCATGGGCACCATTGTCACTGTGGTAGCAGATGATTCTTCCACTCTGTTTATTAAAGTGAGAACATTATTTTACATCCTACTGTTATTTGTTCTCTTAATATAAATGTACCCACTGCTGTTTTATTTTCTTTTTTACAACTAGCCCCCCTTAGCTTTCGTGATTTGTTGTAGCATTACTGACTACTTTGTCTCAATCATAGGCAGTGAGTTCCTGTCACTGTTCATCCTATACTCTTAGGTTCTTTCCTAGGCCGCCTAGTTTTCTGACTTCCCAAAAGTGGTTATACGGTAAACAAGACCCAAAATTCCTCCTAAAAATACATGTTAAGACTTCTGAAAGCTTTTGAAATAAAAGATGAAATGTTTCAATTTCAGGTACATAGAGATATGAAGTAAATTAGTGGTTGCCTTAGGACGGAATCAGAGGAGAACTGGGAGCTTTGGGGTATCCTGTTGCACTGATAAAAATTCTCAAATTAGATAGTTGCAGTGATGTACAACATCATAAATATACCAAAAGAAAACCAAACAACAAAAAAAAACTGAGTAACACACTTTAAATGGTTAAAATGATTCATTTCATTTGTTCATTTCACCCAAAGCAAGTGTTGTATCTAAAACATTTTTGTCTAAAACAACATATATGTCATATGTTTTAAACATTTTATATGATATATAATGTGCTGAGGCCCAAGAGACCTTGAGAAAATGGCTCCTGGAGGTAGGAAGCACAACAACAAAAAAGTGTTATTAAAAAAGCTAGGGAAAATATGACCCATACTGAGTAGAGGTGGAAGTTTGACAACACTGTTGTCTATAGTAATACAGTAAACAAAGAATTTGTATAATGAACTTGTCACTGTGGCTAAATATTTTCAGAGATATTTAGACATAATCGCACCTTCAACCCAGAAGGTGCTAATTAGCTCTTTCTAGCTGTCTCAGGTACTGTATGAGAAGAAACACATACAAGAAGAAGAAATTTTAAAAGATGTAGAAGAATATAGAAATATTAAGGATACAAAATAATTTTTCTAGTCAACAAATGTTTTTAAAAAAGAAGTAACTTTCAGAAAATTATGAAACTTGGGGTATGGCCAGGATAAAAGAAAAAAAGACTAGTCTGAGTTTTAAGATGCTGTAACATTGGGGCGCCTGGGTGGCTCAGTTGGCTGGCCATCCGGCTTTGGCTCAGGCCATGATCTCACAGTTCATGGGTTCGAGTCCCACATCAGGCTCTGTGCTGACAACTAGCTCAGAGCCTGAAGCCTGCTTCGGATTCTGTGTTTCCCTCTCTCTCTGACCCTCCCCTGCTCACACTGTCTCTCTCTCTCTCTCAAAAATAAACATTAAAAACTTTAAAAAAAGATACTGTAATACCTTTTCTTAATATTTCAGAAAAATTAAAAGTGCTACCTCATAGACTACTACGACAGGAAAAAAAAATCAGAAAATCTGAGAACATGCCTCTTAAGTCTTTTTTGTTAGTAATGAAGTTTTCTAGGAACTGCATGTAAACCTGACTTTCATCTTTAATTACAGAAGGGACTGTGGTGAAGATTTATGAGGTTAGAGCTTCTAACTGAATAGATAATAATTTCATACACACAAAACTCATACAGTTCTCAACCAAAGTATACTTGCTAAAAAAAAAATGGAGAAAATTAAGTTCTAAAGGTCTGTGGTGTGACATTGTCTTATGGCTGACAATACTATATTGTACACTCTAAGGATAGGTCTCATGTTAGGTGTTCTTAATAAAAAAAATAATTCATTAAATTAAAAAAATAATGAAATGGGCCCTCTCCTTTCTCAACTTAGCACAGGCACTTAGCAGGCTGAGAAAGCTAGCCAACTGCCAATAGCGTTCTTGAGGAAAAGGAAGAATCCAAGAGCAGAGGAAAACCACACCAGGAGGCATAGGTGTTGGTGAACTATGGGTATCTGAATTGCTATGGGACAATGTGTCCCCCAACTTAAACCAGGTGTTTGTTCCAATCACCTGTTCTTTTCTCAACACTGTGTTGAATGCTTTTGAGGTCACAACTGTTTGAGTCCACTGAAATGCACCTGAGACGCTCAAG
>NC_043703.1:20224613-20265753 GCF_006229205.1 Suricata suricatta
AAGAAGATGTGGTATATATTCACGATGGAGTACTACATGGCAATGAGAGGGAATGACATATGGCCCTTCGTAGGAAAGTGGATGGACCTTGAGGGTGTCATGCTGAGTGAAGTAAGCCAGGCAGAGAAGGACAGAAACCATATGTTTGCACTCATAGGTCTAACAGGAAAACAGGAGAGACCTAATGGAGAACCAGGGGAACGGAGGAGGGAGAGAGAGTTGGGGAGAGAGAGGGATGCAAAACTTGAGAGACTACTGAACGCTGAGAATGAACTGAGGGTTGAGGGGGAAGGGGGAGGCGGGAAAAGAGGTGGTAGTGATGGTGGAGGGCACTTAAGGGGAAGAGCACTGGGTGTTGTCTGGAAAACAATTTGACAATAAAATATTATGGAGAAAAAAATAAATGACAAACTGTGAGGGCATACAGGTGACTCAGCGGGTTAAGCATCAGACTCTTGATTCTGGCTCAGACTTTTGATTTTGACTCAGGTCATGATCTCATGGTTTGTGGGTTTGAGCCCCACCTTGGGCTCTACACTGATAGCACAGAGCCTGCTTAGGAGGCTCTCCCTCTCTCTCTGACCTTCACCCCTCCCTCTGTCTCTCAAAAATAAGCAAAACTTTAAAAAAATAAATAAGACCTTGAACTTGTAAATAATGATGTAATTAGAAGAGAGGGGAGAAGAGAAAACATTTTCATATGGAAATGAATTACTGTAACAAGAGATTGAAAAACAAACAGTATGTAGTTGTTAAAATTCTTTCCCTCCCCAAAAAGCCCTGGTATCTAAGATTGTCCCATAATGATTTGATGAGGAGACTGTGACAGAAATGATATTCAGAGGTTTCTGATCCCAGGTCTTAAGTGATAACACAGATCTGTTTATCATCCTCTGAAAAACCTGATCTTGGGTTCCCTTGGAACCACATCATGCAGAGAAGGAACAGAGTGGGAAACAGGCAGTCTGGTTGACCTTGTCAGCAGCGCTCCCAAAAGAACACCAGCATTAGCCTCTCAGCCTGAGAGTCAACCACCTGGTACACCTCAGCCCAGTCCTGTCTGCCTGTGACTGCAGTCCAACCATCATTCACTGGGGCAGGAGGCTCAGTTGAGCTGAGTCCATGCAGGATGTGAGACATAATGAAACAACTGTTTTATACAGCCTTCTGCAGCGGGGAATTACTTAAATATCCACCCACAGAGCTTGCATAAACACACTGTCTTACGGTCCTTCAATAAAACATGAGAATGCATAAATATAACAATATGGAAGAGACTCACGGCTGTGATGCTGCACAAAAGAAGCCAGACACAAAACATTGCATACTGCTGAATTCCAGTAAGATATTTTTCTCTACCAGGAAAAATTAATCAATGTTAATTTATGTTAGAAGTCAGGAAACCCTTTGCTCTCGGAAGGACACAGTGACTGAAAGGGTGAATATGGGGGCCTTCAGGGATTAGGCAGCATGGTAGTACTTTGTTTTCTGATCTGGGTGTAGGGTACAAGTGTGTTTTGAGTGGCAAAAATTCATCAAATTGTGCACGATGCTTTGTACACTTTCCTGTATATTTGGTATAATTTAAGAAAACATATTTGATTGAAAAACTGATAATGGCATAAAATTCTATTTCTGATTAGCAAAAGTTGGAAAGACTGATAATGCAAACTGCAGTGAGTATTTACAAAAACAAGAACATTCATGTGCCACTAGAACATATGGAAATTATTACAACCACTTTAGAAAGAAATTTGGCAATAGCTAACTTGGGAAAATATACTACCACAAGAGCCAGAATTTTTAAATTCTGTTTATGTGCCTTAGTGAAGTTAGTGCATGTATCCATGAGGAAATATGTATAGGAATGTTCTCTCAAGCACTTTGTAATGTAAGCTTTCCAGAAAAAAAAACATAATTTATGATTATCATAAATTAAAAAATAAAACAGGTTGGAGTATAATTGTAAAATTGAATACTATACAATTAAAATGAATAGATTATAAATTAATGTATCAATATGGACATATCTCAAAAGCAGACAGTTTAGTTATACAAAAAGCAAGACATAGACTGATATAATTTGTAAAATATTTAACACAAAACATAACATTATTTTATAGCTGTTTATGGATATAAATACATATAGTGACTATTTAAAATATTTTTGTGTGTTACCTTAAAAATATTAGTTAATATATTTAGAGAAGGACTGAAGAGGGGAATGGGTGAGCTTAAATGGTATCTGTACTACTCAATTCCTAAAAGATAATCTGAAGCATACATGGCACAGCATCAAAAGTTGATGATATATTTCCAAGTGCAGATAAAATTAGTATACAGTTCCCCTAACTTTGAAGTGCAGTTATTTATTAAGTGTCTATTAACTTACAATTTTTGTCTATCTGCAACATTTGACACTTAAAATCCAGCCTAATATACTCGACCATGTGTCAAGATCTGACTTTAGGAAAATATGAATTTTAAATCTTTACAATCAATTTAATGAGGACTTTCCTTGACAGAACTCTGATATATTTTGATTTCAAGCATTTTGAGGGCATGACTTTATTTATGCTATCTGTGCTCAAAAGTGTTTTTTGCAGATTAAACTAAATCCCTTTGGAGAATCCTGAGGAGAGTCTGAAGAGCTCATGGATAATAATGGAAATGCCAATTTGGTTACTAAGTAATAGAAAACACCTTTATGATTGTTATCCTGTCCAAAAGACTGCCTTTGGAATTCAGACAGAACACTGAACCTGGAACCCACCGAAGTCCTGGTGCATTATTCCCAGTTGTGCTAAATGCCAAAGGAGATCAATGAGTTTTGTGATCTGAAAGACCTCTCTGTGGTTTCTGTGTTCGGGCAATTTGTTGTGACATTCAGTATTATTTATTCTCTTTTGGTGGTAGACACAACTCCAGTGTTTACCTGAATAAAGTTTCAGTGCTCTGTAATTACTTTGACTGCTACTGAGATTACCACTGACCACCATTATTTGCTTTTTTAAAAAAAAATCACATTTCCAAAAAATCAGAATTATAACATAGCTTTATGACAGTTTTGGTATCCCAGAACTCAGGTCATAAACTGATAAAAGACAATTTAATTTTTTATATTAACTCTTTTATAAACCTTTGGGAGGCCTCTGTGTCAGGAGCTGGAAAATAGGAATTTGAGTATTTATTCAATAGAAGTTTATTAAGCGCCTAAGGTATGCCAGGTTGTGAAGTGCTGTCCTTAAGAAGCTTATGGTCTAGTGGTGAATTCAATTAGGTCATAGGTACATTACTATGCAGTTAGTGGAGCAGGCATCTAGGTAATAGATGCCTTACTACACAATATAATAAGTACTTAGTGATAAGTGAAGAGTCCATGAGTGGTCATCTACAGAGGTACTCAAAGAAGATTTGGGGGGTTAGTGCCTGAAATCACAGGAGAACAAAGCAAATGCTTTTAAGAGGGTATTTGAAGGACATATCATGTTATTAAGCTTGAATTGGGAGCTGAAAACTGAGTGTTTTAAGATGGCATAGTATCATAAAAACATAATAGATGCAACATAGCAAAGCAGGGAAGCAGCATACAGATAAGCCTTAAATAAATATTTGAATAAATATTCAGTGAATGTGAGTGGTATTAATAGGAGCAGAGGGATAAATAAGGACCAGATAATCACAGGATCTCTATGAGAAATTGGAAAGAAGTCATATTTTAGAAATAGAATCAGCAAACCTTGGGTGTACCAGATTCTAACCCATATAGCATGCCTTTCTTCTCATTACCGAATATCCGAACACATTGCAAAGACAATTCCTTGATTTTTGCACTGGGCCCCATGCTCTTGCCTACAAACAAAAATTTCCCCCCTCTTCCACATAATCATTGTTTTGCATTAGACAGGATAATCTCCTTTAGTATACAAACATGCTGTTGTTACTTCTATCTTAAAAGCGAAATTAAAAAAAAATCCTTCTTTTGCAAACTACTGCCCAATATCTTTGTTCCTTTTTGTCAGATTATCTTCAAACACTATGCCAGCTCATGCTGCTGTAACAACTAACAGTGGATAGCCCTTGCTCATGGCAGAAGAGTTGATGGTTTCTGCATCATGCCGTCTGTTAGCCCGTAGTCCAAAATTTGATGTGTGGTTCTATTATAACTGCCTGCCCCAGAATGCAATGGAAAATAAGGAAATCTCACACCTTCTATAAATATTCATCCTGACAGCCTAGGATGTACACTGTGATGTTACATGACATTACTTGCTCAACAAGTTGCTTCAGTAATTTTGACACCTAGTTGTTTTTTTTAATTGTTTAATATTTATTTATTTCTGAGAGAGAGAGAGAGAGAATATGAATATGAATATGGGAAGAACAGAGAGAGAGAGGGAGACACAGAATTTGAAGCAAGTCCCAGCCTCTGAGCTGTCAGCACAGAGCCCCGGTCAGGACTCAAACTCAGGAACCATGAAATCATGACCTGTGCTGAAATCAAGAGTTGGTAGCTTAACTGAGGTACACAGACGCCCCAATACTTAATATATTCTAGGCAATATTGTAGACGGTGGAGCTATAACAGTAAACAAAACAGATCTCTATCCTTAATGAGCTTGGATTTCAATGACTGAGATGAACAGTAAACATCTGGAAATGTCAGTAGAAACTGATTTACTTTCCCAGAGGCAGCTCTCCACTCTCATGCCATCAACAGAATAGCCATCAACAGAATAGCCCTCTATTTCTATAGACTGTAGAAATGTTTTCTTTGGTATCTTGGTCACCATCCCACTATGTCCCACTAACTTTGATAAATTCAAGTGGAAGCTTTTAAAACGGTCTCACTTTCTCAGTACGAAGCGCTGCTTCCTTCTTCCAGGGGATGGTGGGGCTCAGCCCACAAAAGAATCTCTTCTTATTTTCCAACTACTCCTCTATCACTTCCATTTCTTTCAGAGCCTGGAGAGGTTTGGTCTGCTTTAGTCTCAAAACGAGTTTTCTCATATCTTCTCAGCTTATCATGGCCAAGATCTTAAATATGTCACATTGGAAAATAATTGTAGTTGTCACCTTTTTAAAAATAGGTTGTAACAGAGAAAGAATACGTTGGAGACATGGATGTAATTCCTACAGAAGTGTGTAAAAAGCAATGATTCTTAAAGAGTTCAACCACTGGAGATAAGAGTATTTTAGAAATTGTTGTGGATGTTTTCTGTCTTATTCATTGGTACTGCTATTTGCTTTTAATGGCTTGGTGATGTAGTCCACAATGAATTTTGTTTGATCTACAATGTACATATCACTTTTGGATTTGTACACTTTGGGACTGTACAAATCAAGTGTTTCCCCTAATCTTCCAGAACATTTAAATATTCTGCTTAACATGCACGGTGGTAAAAAATGTGCATATGTTTTTCTAAACAATAATTTATATAAAAATGAATTTTTAAAGTTTGTTTATGAGAGAGAGAGAGAAAGAGAGAGTGAGTGCATGAGAGGGAGAAGGACAGAGCGAGAGGGAGAGAGAGAATCCCAAGCAGCCTCTGCACTGTCAGCACAGAGCCTGATGTGGGACTCAATCTCATGAACTGTGAGATCATGACCTGAGTCGAAATCAAGGGCTGGATGCTTAACTCACTGAGCCACCCAGGTGCCCCTATAAAAAATGATTTTCACAATAGTTTGCTATCTATAAAACATTCTACAAATGCAATATCCACATCAACTGAAGGAATATAGTACTTTGTTCAAAATTATACTACTTTTTCATCATTTCGAGAAAATGTATTATCAGGTAATCCTGCTTGTAATATGAAGTTTACCATGTAGCATTCCTATCATATTTACAGTTAGGTTACATGTAGGTATAAGTATATGGTGACTTTGTTATGTCTTCTGAGCTAGTCAGGATAAACATGTAATGGTGGAATTCGTATTACTTAACTGTAAGTTGCTTTCCGTATTTCAAATTTTTGTTAATCTAATAAACTAAAGGGACTGTTAAAATGTATTTGATTGTGATTTTTTATTAGCATTTCTCTAATGACTAATAATGGTGACCATATTCCCATGTGCTTATTGGTCATTTCTATATCATTTTAAAGAAATGTCAATTCCTTTGTCCATATTTATTTGTCTTTTAATTATTCAGCTGTATACTGAACAATGCATATTATATTTAATATACATTTATATATAATAAATATATAAATATATATATTTCTTATCTAATCTTACATCTACACTTCATTAGACCATGCATTGCATGGAATCCTTTCTTCTTAACTCACAATATCAGACAAAGCTTCTTTCTCTCTCTCCCTTTCTTTCTCGCTCATTCTGTCTCTTTCCAATTCTGAAGGCTTAGTATACTCTATTTTGAGATGACCAAAAAAAAAAAAAAAACCAGAAAAAAAGGCTTTGAAGATACATATTTACTCCCACTGTTATATAACTATGTTATACAATATAGTAGCTACTAGCCATATGTGGTTATTTAAATTTGTATTTAAATTAATTTAAATAAAATGAGGGGTGCCTGGTGGCCCAGCAGTTGAGTATCTGACTCTTGATTTCAGTATAGGTCCAGGGTCATGAGATCAAGCCCTCTATTGGGCTCTGTGCTTAGGATAGGGCCTGCTTGGGATTCTTTCTCTCTCTCCCTCTCTCTACCTCTCTCTCTCTCTCTCTGCCCCTCCGCTCCCTCTGCTTCCTCTCCTTGCTCATGCACTCTCTCTCTAAAATAAATAAAAATAAAGTAAAATAAAGTAGAGTAAATAAAATAAAATAAAATAAAATAAGGGCACCTGGGGGGCTCAGTCAGATAAGCATCTGGCTCTGGCTCAAGTCATGACCTTGTGGTTTGTGACTTTGAGCCCCACATTGGGCTCTGTGCTGACAGCTCAGAGCCTGGAGCCGGCTTCAGATTTTGTGTCTCTCTCTTTCTCTGCATCACCCACCCCACTCACACTCTGTCTCTCTCTCTCTCTCTCAAAAATAAACATTAAAAAGTATGTGAAATAAAATAAAATAAAATAAAAACAAAATAGACATTTTCTCCATCATCACACAAGCTACATATTCCGTACTCAATACATGTGGTTAGTGACCACCACAATGCGCAGCAAAGTTGTTAGAAGTTTCCATCACTGAAGAAAGTTCTCTTGGATAGCACTGTTCAGATCATAACAGTGTTAATATGTGTTATTTTAAGCAACTAAATTATTGCCATTCAATGTGGAAAATAGTTGAGGACATACTAAGAAAAATAAATAAACTATTATTAAAGTATTTACTGGAAAATGTGAAAGCATTATGAAAATCCATCAGTTTAATTTCAGACTGTCACATATTCCAACATATCCTATAGCCCCTTATTTCCAAAAGTATTGCAATTGTGTAAAAAAGTCTTCTACATTGAATAAAATTGAACATAATTAATGATACTTATAAGTATTTTTTCTAACTTATCAAAAATTATACACACATGGACACATATATTATATATGATATTTCTCAAAATAAGTTAACTTACAATAATCAATTATTAATTTTAGAAAGACAGAAGGCATATTCTAAATCTGAGTTCAGATATTGTTTTTTGAGAGAAACCACAATTTCTAAAATTGCTTGTCTCTACCCAGCTGTTGCTTTTCAAATATATCAGTGTTCAAATACAAAGAGAAACAATAAAAAAGAAAATAGAATACTAACATTTCTTATTTTTATAGCACAAATTTCCCAAATCATTTTAAAAATAGAAGACCACATGTAGATATTTTTCTGAATCCAAATTCTGGAATATATAAGTAACTAATCATGAGAAAGTTTGTTGAATTTGCATCAAATTGTTCAAGTCAGTAAGACGCACACATTTTGCATTCCAAAAATATCCAAACATAGTTTTCAATAATGGATAATATACTACATTGATAATTTAAGCTTATATAAACATATTGCCTATATTTAGCTCCAAGCAATGTACCCAGCTCAACACACAAACACACACACACACACACACACACACACACACACACTTAATATTTTCTGAGTATTATCTTTATTTACTAGTCGGAGGATTTCATTTGTGTTCTTAAAACTATTCATCAGAGTTTATTTTCCTTGTTGTTATTTTAATTTTATCTTTTTACAATTATAATTAATTTCCTCAGATCAAGTCTTACAGAAGAATAAAATAGTTACCTCTCTACAGCCAGTGCCTGGAGGACTGAGGGAGAGTTTTGTTTCCAACCGATCTCTGGAGTTGATTCTCTTGATCTGAATGATGTCATGGATTCTCCATTTCTCCTACTGGTTTGTATCAGACATACCCACAGGGCCACTCATAATACAGTCTGAGGATCTCCTAAATATCACCACAGAGGGCTTATATTCTGACCTTAGGTAATGTATTTTTCAACTCCACTCTAAGGTGATAGATCATGAACTTTCCTTGATAAAATCAGGTTGCTGTGAGCAAGTGGACTTTGTAGAACAGACTAGAGAGATTAGTCTAAGGCACTGAACACTGCCTTCAGTAGACATGTCAGAAATTATCATAAAATGGGGAGCCCTAAGTAGTGACAGAATAACTGGTAAGTAAAGTAGAAGGAAAGAAAATAAGAATACAGTAAGATTTTTTAAAAATGCTGTTTTCCTCTGAGTAGCCCTACTAACCTTAGGCTTTACCTTTTAGAATCAGATCCCAGTTTTTTTGTTTTTGTTTCAAGTACAGTAAAATCAACTTTTTGCTTAAGACCTGTAATTTTTACCAGATATCCTTGTTACTTAAGGCGTTAAATAAGATTTAATGGTATATAGAACAAAGTGATGGTTACCACAGGGAGGTAGGTGGTGGGGTGGAGCGTACTTGTGATGAGCCCCGGGTGATGTTCAGAAGTGTTAAATTACTCTATTGCACACCTGAAACCAACATAACACTGTATGTTAACTGATTGGAATTAAAATAAAAACTTTTAAAAAAGATTTAATGGAATTTTATAATTTATATTCTTCTAGACTTATTCTAGACTTATTAATCATAAATTTGTTGTTTGTATTCCATCCCATAACATCCTGCTTCAACAACAACTATTTTAGTAATGTGTTTCAATAATTATTGCCTCGTGCACCATCAGTTATAAATTATACCTTTTCCAGTTCTTTGTATAGCAGATATAAAATATTTTTTCAAAATGATTGTTTCAAAGTCATTATGCTTTTATTACTATTCCTTAAGTATTTATTGACTGCTTCGCTTGTGCTATGCACTAGATGTACAAAACCAAGTATGATTACTGACCTCTAAAGTCTCTAATGAATTGTATCTAACTGAAAAGGAAATACTCTAAATAATTTACTTTTGACAATGTGGTTTCCTAATAAACTCCGTTTTCATAGAGAAATGGCATCAATTTTCACATTTTCTTTTTCAAATCATCACGTTGAACTCACTAACCAATTGCCACAGAGCCACTGGGACTTCGTGGCTCATACTAAACTCATCTTTATATTCATTAGAATGCTTTCAGATGCACAAAATATAACTGTCTCAATTGCACTGTAGAAGTAAGGAAAGTATTTTTTCTAACAGAGCAAGAAGCTCCAAGATAGGTGTTACCGGAGTTCCTAACTCCTCATGATATCACTAAAGTCTCCATTTCTTTCTATTTAGTCTGCCAGAAGCTTCACTGCTTCCTGTCACACCACAGAAATGGTGACTGCAGTTTCAGGGGAAACCTGAAACCTGAGGATTGAGGCTGAGGGGAGGAAAACACCCTTCCAAAGTGGTTTTGTCTTTACGGTGAGAAAAAGATTTTAAACGTTTGCCAGTTGTGTACTTCCTACATTACGGGCAGGAATTATGTCAGCCCCACTCCTAAACCAGTCCATGATGACACTATTGGACCGTCATCCTTAGCGTAGACTAAGAGGACTTTATTTTGTAAACTAAGTTCTACTCCCCCGGAAGACTGTGACAATAGAATAGTGGGGTGGATTCTTCAGAAACAAACAAACAAAAAATATGGTTTGACTGAGGAGAAAGAGAGGAAGGAATATATCTTGTGGTGAAGACAGGTACAACAGGGTCTTCTACCCTCTGACCTGTCATATCTCCTCCATCTGGCAGGTCTTACTAAACCATCTGTTTCAATGTGCTGAGAGGGTCTGCGTGAAATTACAGACAAAAAAGAGCTACTCTTTCTATCACCAATAAGACAGTTTCCTTAGTCACCAGTATTCTCAATCCTTCAAGTATTTTTTTAAATAATATACAGTTTCAAAATCTCTCCCCAAACCTCTCACAGCTGTCGAGCAAAGAAAAACACAGCTTCGCTTAATATGCAAAGATTGTAACACAAATTACTGCTATTTCTTAATCTGCTTTAATTTTATAAATTTAAAATTCTTATTCTTGCTTCATTGGTAAGAAGATGGGATCCAGGGAGGGTAACGGTTTGCCTTACTGCTTCATTGCCCTGTCAAAATATTTCCCTTTTTGGTGTTTGCAAGGCAGGTGCGGTGGTTACAGGGCAAATGTCCTTGCTAAATACACAAAGGCTGCAGTTTATGTGACAGAGCGAGAGAAAATCAGATCTGAAACTTGAACCCAAATTTTCCCATTAACTTCTATGTTCCTCCAGAACAACATAATACACAAACATCATAACTACAGGTCAATGGGCTGATTATTTCCACCCAAATTACCTTGAGTTAATTAGGAAATTTCTAGTTAAGATACCAAGAGAATAGGCTCTACACAGTCACAAGAGGCCATTACCCCCATCTTAACCGTCACCCCCTAAAAGCCTCATGTTTCGTAAGATACAAAAAATTTGTTTTTTTCCCTCAGTAAGAGAGCTGACAATTAAAAAAATAAATAAAGAAGCCTAAAAGAACTAAATGCTAGAAATGAGGAGCGCTGTATGAGAGAACAGACGGAGGCCCCCCCTCACACGGGCAGAGCAATGAGAGAACCAACCAGACGGCTGTGAAAAGAAACCAGAAAACACATGGTTGAACCTTCATGTGGGTCTGACAGAATCCCAGGGTTCTGCAGCCAAAGAATGAGTTGTAACGCAGGCAATATTTTCCTAGGATCTTTACCAAGTGATTTGGGGCAGTTTGCCAGGAGACAGGGTTCAGGGCCAAGATCGAAGAGAGACCTTCTCGGAGGTGGCTGAGTCTCTCC
Source organism: Suricata suricatta (assembly GCF_006229205.1). Lineage (NCBI taxonomy): Eukaryota > Metazoa > Chordata > Mammalia > Carnivora > Herpestidae > Suricata > Suricata suricatta. The sequence goes on from NC_043703.1 coordinate 20,235,811, forward strand.
CAAGTCTGGAGAGTCAGGAGAAAAACCTGAGAGAGAACTTACACCTCGGACCTAACCCAGACCGCACACCTGAGGAGGCAAAAATCAATATCGATGTATGTAAATATTAACTTATCAATTTATTCTTCTCCTGCCTCAATAATATTAATAATCAATTATCAATTGGATACTATATTGCAGGGATTGTGCTTCATGTTTTTAAAACATTGTGTTATAAAACTAGCATAACAATTTCAAAAACTCAAAGTAGAAGCTAAGACAGGATTTCAGTAACTTGCCCAGAACCATAAACTATCAAGTAGTGGAATCATAATTTGAGGCTGTGCTGTGCTTGAATAATTCAGAAACAATACACCCTCCATGATATTTGAGGTTCTTATTAACATAAACAAATACAAAAGACTGTATATTCTTAGAATATGATGCAAATTAATGTGCTAACATAGAAAAATGGGTTCATGTTTTAAAATCTTCTAATATTACTTATGCACCTTAATCAAATTTATGTTACACAATTGGGATATTCACAGAAGTTTATTTTTTTGAACATGCGATGGCTGTCTTATTTAGTATAAAACACGAAATTGTGTACTTTTAAATAAATGACATCCATCTTTATGCCTTTGAGATAGTATTTCTGTTTCAATTTATTTTGATAATTAAAGTGATTAAAATATTAGAATACATGCTGGAAATATAAAGGTGCTATCATAACATTTATTTGAGTCAGATAATTCACCTCTCCTGAGGTGGGGTTTTGGTTTGTTTTTCTTCCAATAGTAACAGATTACCAATGCCATCAATAGAGAATGATTTTAGGTCCTGTTGATAGTGTAACAAATTAGAATTAGAATTAGAAATAAAATTAAGCAGGTAGAACCAAAAGTAAAGTTGATCTAGTAAGGGCCTGAAAAATACAACTAAAGTCTGCTTTTTATTCCTTCTAAGTTGTCATTCCTTTGGTGTACCTGTGCAGTGAGTTCCACACAACCTCCTAAACTAATCTCTCTACAATGTAAGCTACAGGTGGTATTAGTGTTTGTCAAGCTTAATCTTGGCTCATTAGAACTGAGTTTAAAATGCCTTAAGCCAAATAAGATGGAATAAAAGAACAAAAGGGAAAGAAATTTATAAAAAGAATGCAAGCAAAGGATGCAGCAGTATTTCGTGGGACAGAAGGGCAGGCAGTGTAGTCAAACCTCCTGAGGGCTGAGGATCGAGGGTGGAAATCTATCCAGGATCAAAGCTTTCCTCATCATCCTTCTCTCCTACCCTGGAGCCGCATGACCTCTCATCTACGCACCACTTTGTGTGTCTGCTTCTTTCTTTTTCACTATAGACTAGCTTTCTCTACTCCTTAGCAGATGAACACTGCTTTGCAATTTATATTATCTTGATTCCAGACACAAATGGAATTTTTCCAAAATCACTGGATTGCATGTTTAAGTTCCTGAGACTACAATATAGTGGGTTTAATAAAGTTGCAACACTCTGCCATGCTTGATATATAAGATATTAGCCTTTACATCTAATTGTTGGAAAACAGGTAGTTCAAAAGAAACACTCTAATCATTAGACTGATATTGTATAGTAGACTCCAGTACACTCAAACATTTTGGATATATGTGGTTTGAGATACAGTTAGCAAAGCCTTCACTGCTAAACAGACTTTAGAAATGATCAGTCTTTAATTTTATATGCAGAGTTATTTCTTTTCTACTGAAGAATTTGAAAAAAAAGAAACTGATAAGACATCACCAAAAAATGATAGTTTTGAGTTGAAAAGGCAAAGATCTGAAATGTATAAAGTAAATGCCCAAACAATGAATATGGAATATTTCTTGAATCTATATTAGTCACTTCAGAGAAAATAATAGTTATCTTATTTACAGATGAGAACAGTAGAAGCAAAGAATATGCACAAAACAATAACACAGATAGATGTCCTTGAGAAGGGTTCTTGGCTCTGTCCTTCTTTCCTGCCCCAAACTGAGCATCATAGAGAATTAGACTGGAGATACGAGAAAACACCAAATCAAGCAGTAGAGTCTTGTGTCTCCCTTTATGGCGGGGGTTGGGAGGTAGATTTAGGAAGCCTCCTCACAATCCTCTTTATCAACAGAGGAACGAAAGGAGAATCAGAGCCATGATGTTAAGAACACTAAAAACAAAATGAACATCCAAAAATTTTGCAAAGAATTAAGAATGGCCATCTTCAAAGGAATGAGAATAGTTGTCACCAAAATTTGCACTGCAGATATGTGCAACACAATGAAATGGCATAAACTATAATTCTATACCAAGCTTAACTCTGTTTTAAGTATGAGGCCTATGAACATACACTACACAACAACAACAACAACAATAACAACAAAACCCTATGAAACATGTAGAGCCTACATAGAATATCCCAAGAAATTCCAATAAGACCAATCAAGTCACATCCAATGACCTCAATGTATTAATGCAATATAAATAGAAAATAATTACAATGAATACTCCAGAAACACCTGTGAATGGTTCAGAAAATTTTATCATAGTGTTTAATATACAAATGGTAGAAGTAGAAATGAAAATAGAAAACCAGAAATATACATAACAAGTAGATTACATCTAATAACTTGGAGTGAACCTTTTCTTCATAGTTAAGGACAGACAGTTCTCTCATTCAGACATGAGAAACAGAAGTAGATTTTAATAAAAATAAAGGAAAAAATATAAAATGTACCTATTAATAGGTCACAAATGAAATAATGTAGCTTTAAGATGTCTTAGAAAAAAATGGACAGAACTTTAATATCAGAAATCTATGAAAAGATCAACAAAATAAACTAAAAAATGAAAATAATAAATGTGCAAAGCTATGATGAGAAATTAAGAGATCTACTGCTAACCAAAATTGTAGAGACATTAAATAAAATTTAAGTTGGCTCTCTGAAAAAATAAAAATGTATACATAACTTTTGCAAGTTTGAGAAAAATATGTAGCAGGCATGCATAAATACATATATTAATCTATAAAGTATATTTTAAATTTTAGATAACAGTGCATATACTTACATTCTAATATATTTGTTAATATATATCACATGAATTATTTTCCACTGAATTATAATTTGTAATAATTAGGTCAAATAAAATAGAGACAGAAGAGGATATAAATCTAAGAGGAAATGAAAAGGCAGTACGAGTTCAATCCCTGAAACCCGAGTCCACATGTCTTATTTAACTCATTCAATAATTTTGTAAAGTTAGGTTAATGTGGCTTAGAAATTAAACAGAAATCACACATTATGAGATAAAAAATGTCACTTAGTAAAGAAGAGGAAAATTTGAAAAATATAACATCTTACATCATGTCTAAGAGTAATTTCAAAGTTTCATGTTTGTATTATTTTGTGAAATATTAACTCTATTTTAAAAACTATAGATTGAGAACATTCTGGAATTTATACTTATAGTAATAGTTTATAGATGGGGCACCTGGATGGCCCAGTCAGTTAAGTGTTTGACTTCAGCTCGGGTCATGATCCGTGAGTTCGGTCTGTGAGTTCGAGCCCCGTGTCCAGCTCTGTGCTGACAGCTCAGAGCCTGAGGCCTGCTTCGGATTCTGTGTCTCCCTCTCTCTCCACCTTTCCCCGGCTCACTTTCTGTCTCGAAAATAAATAAGCATTTAAAAAATTTAAAAATAATAGTTCAAAGAAAGAAAACGATATACTAAAGTATATGTTACAAATATAGGAGTTCACAAATAGCTTCAAAGTAAATAGACTAAAGGACTCTTCCGCATTCACAAGACTACAGGTACCTGCATATCCGAAGAGGAAAACCAAGGGAAAGACACCCATGAGGCCACTCTTCCCACCGCCGGAGAGACTGCCAGCTGCTCTGCTCTCCTCCTGGCCAGGCCTCACCCTGGAAGCTAGAAGCCCAGCTCCTTCTGACCTTGCCAGACATGTATGTTCTCAAAAATACAAATTTTTTAAAATGAGAAACTGAGTCCATAAACCTTTAAGAGTACTGTAAAAGTAATTTAAGAAATGAGAATATAAGTTACTGGCCATTATAGTCAGCGCTCCAACAGTCAGTAGTAGGGGTTCCAAAAACAAAGAAAAGGAGGAAGTATTTGAAGTACTGATGGACATTTCAAAATTAAAAAGGATAACTGTCCTCCCTTGGAGGATTGGTTAAACAATCCTCGTGATTTGTGTGCCAACAAGAATTTTTAAATAATTAGAACAAAGAGATTATTTTTTTTAAGTTTTTTTTTTCTGGAATAAGTTCACAAGACTATCTAGAAGCATTTATCAAAGAACAAGATTTTTGCCTTATCTGATAAAGATGTATGTAAAGATGTAATTAATTATAAAATATATTATTATCATAATGATGTATAAATAAATCCAAGGCATAGCAGAGAGAATTTGGTACCAGTCTTATGAATACATGTGAATTAAACAGTGGAAAGGAAATTTAGAAAGCAAAGGCACTTTTCAATAATTAATAACCAAGCAATGACTGTTTATAAAAATGTAGGCCACAAAAAGTGTTGGTTACAAAACTGACAGCTAGTTTAAATTGGTTACAAAACAACTGCTAAAAATATAGAAATTTTTTATTAATTTGCAGTAGGCATTGTATTAGTTTCTTAATGCTGCTGCAACAAATTACCAAAAATTTTGGGGCTGAAAACAATATAAAAGTTTATTCTCTTTTTGTCCTCAAGGGCAAAATCCAAAATGGGTTTATTGTTCTGAAATCAAGGTGCCTACAGGACCGCCTTTCCTCCAGAGGCTCTCAAAAAGTATCCTTTTCCTTGTCTTTTCCAACTTCTAGAATTGCGTTCCATGTTTCCTGCCCTTTTTTCCATCTTTAAAGCCAAATGTATAGAACCCTCAAATCTCTCCCTGCAATGTTTCACAGTGTCTTCTCCCTTGTAAGACCTTGTGATTACATTGGACCCACCCAGATAATCCAGGATATTCTCCATGTCTAAAGAACCTTAACTTAATCAGATTTGCAAAGTCCATTTTGCCATTTTAAGTGACATATTCATAGACTTGAAGGATTGGACATGGCGGACTCGGATGTCACCATTCAGCCTCAGCCTACCATAGCAACAGACATCTTTGCTTTCTCAGCAGAGCATACAAAATCCATAAAAATACATACTGCTAATATGATGGTATTCGTACTTAAACTCCTATAAACCCAAAGCACCAGAAAGTTACATCAATAAGCAGACGAGAAGAAAACATTGGTATACAGACAATAAATATTATTAACATATTAAAAATTCACCAATAAGCTAAAAATTTAAAACAATCTCATAATAACATAGTTGAATAAAATATAAATGAGTAGTAAATATCTGAAAAGTCAGTACCATGGATTGGAAGAATGCAAACTAAATTATTGCTTTTATTATCAAAGTCCAAATGCAAATACATGGAATTTGTAACGGTTAATATGGTGGAAGGGAAGAAAACATTTTCTCTACCTTTCTAGGTTCTTTTAGTGGCCTGTTGGTTAAAATGACATAGAACAGATTCACAGGAGAAAACCAGAATTAATTGTGTATGTATGGGAGCCCGACAAAGACACGAACAACTCAAAGAGAGTCATGCAATCGAGATTTTTATGCCATCCTCAGCTAAGGAGATGGGGTTAGTAGGGGTCTGAGGCTTCAAAGGAAAGAAAGACAATTCGCAGGAAGATGGGGAGAGCAAAGGTTTGGTAAATGAATGCCACGCCACGCAGAGACAATGGGACCCACACAGGAATCTGAACTAACAGCCTAGCAAAGCTCCCCTCAGCTTACCACACCTAGCGCCTACTCTTCCCAGTTATCTCTGCCTGTAGCTCTCTTCCTGGACCAGGCCCTCTATCTAAATTCTTAGAGGCAGTTAAGGGGGAGGTAAAAAGTTATTCCTAAGTCCTTTAGGTCTTGATTGCCTATCAATTCAAAGTAATAAATATATGAGAGTGGCACATTTTCGAAAGACTCTTTCTGAATATTTCAATATATTAAACATTTTGAAGGGAAATGATTAATAGGAAAAATGAAATAGGTCTGAATTTTAACTCTAAACTCCCCTTCTTATATTTACTTTGGAGAGGTATTTATCCCATAGGCAAAGGAATACAGGCAAGAATATACCTTTAGTTTTTTCTTACCATGTGACAGTACAATATCTACAAAATCAAAGCGGCTTCCACTGAAGAAATCTTTAAATAAAGAGAGTTATGTAAATGCTATAGCATGCTATTCAATAATGAATGATACCAATAGATATAAAAATATCTCCATATCATTAATTTGAAGAGACAGGGGCACTGTATTTGATTTGTGAAAGAGATACATGCTTATTAATTCCTTTAACAGAAATTAAATATAGTTTCAGGACTTGGCAAATAAAATACCCAGGGAATTTAAATTTTAGATAAATAATTAAGACAATATTATATTTCAGACTGCTATTTGCTTCAGTTACCTATTATTAGTTTGAAATCACAGGCTGGGAACATGTAGAAGTTTTATTCTTTCAAGAATAAACATATTTTTGCCAATATTTTATTAATGAATATGTGAAAAGTAACAGCAATTCTAGACATGTTTATTAATATTTCATTTCCATAAATAATGAAAGTAGCATTGCACTAAGTATTCAAAGGCCCAATGCCTGATATTATTAAAGATAATAAACAGTAATTAAATCTGGATTGCTTATGGGGTCCTAAATTCTTTTGCATTATGGAAATTATATTATGCTACCATATTGTCTCCTCAACTAGAAATAAGGCTCTCAAAGACAGAGTACTTGGTCCTTTATTCATTTCTAATTATGTAATGAATAATAAAGTACTACTTTTAGCAGATTTTTCAGCCAATTTTGGTGAGTATTTGACCAAATATCTTAACTTTTCACATGTGCTTAAACTAAAGCTATGATTGGTCACAATTTCTACTTAATGTTGGTATGGAAAATATTTTTAAATGTGATATAAAGTCTTTAGACACTTCTATGCTGAAGATTTGTTTTCTTTGAATTCAAAAATAGCAATATCATTAAAGATTTTTGTGTGTGTGTATTATGTAGTGTGGTAATCAAATTACTTAATCTACATGCCAGTAAGACAGATTCTAATTCATGGACATTAACCAATCTCCAATTCCTGTCAGATAACTATAGGGAATTAAAAGAAAGGTGCCTGGCAGGCCTAGATGGTAGAGTATGTGATTTTCAATCTCAGAGTCATGAGTTCAAGCCCACTCTGGGCATGCGGTTTATTTAAAAAAATAAATAAAATAAAGAATGTGGATGGAGAACCATCATCCTTCACCACTGCTGAAATCAATTAAAAAGCAGAGCTTTTGAATTGTATGTAAGAAGAATAAATACTTGTTTTTAGCCTTAATACTTTTAATCAAATACTACTTACTCCATCTCTTGGATCTTCTTGCATGGTCCCAGGTTTTTATTCAGATTGAATCTCCGTTATGGAGTACATGACAACGGGACAGTGTAAGTTGATTTGACACACATGGTCAATATGCTTTTATCAATAAGTTCAAGGAATGTGGAGTTAGAAAGAGGGGAAAGTATAATTTTTGTCAACATGTCTTCTTAGTTTCTGCTCAATGAAATCTGTGATAGGTGTAGCCCTACCTCGAAATCCTGTAAAGTATTTCACCTTGGAATGGCAGTTGGGTGTTTAAACACTATCAAGTTATGATAGATTATGCTTGTTTGTAAAACAGTGGAAACAATCATTCTTAATTCATTTTATTTTATTTTTTAATGTTTGTTTATTTTAGTGAGAGAGAGCGAGAGAGAATGGGTGGGGGAGGGGCAGAGAAAGAATACCAAGCAGGCTTCATGCTGTCAGCACAAAGCCCAATGCAGGGCTCAAACTCACCAACCACGAGATCATGACCTGAGCCATAAGTCAGCAGCTTAACCAACGGAGCCACCCCATAATCTTCAATTGTTCTTAATATAAAACACAGGGCATCTTGTGGAAGTTCAATATTGATTTACTGTGCTAGTAATTCTAATCCAGGTAAAAGTTGGATGGCCTTTAAACAGACACTATTTGCATGGCAAATTCATATATACACAAAGTTCTTAAGAACTCTTCATAAAATCATCTACCAATAGGTCATGGCACACTCACAGTAAATAATCCAACTAAGAAAAACACACATTGTAGCAGATGGTAAGGAAATATAGCCATTCAGGGAGTTACTCCACCCTCTGACTCCCCTTCCATGATAATTCTACTCCTATCTATTGAGGTGGAAAGATGGAAGAACTTTTGAGAATCTTGCTAAAAAATAGTTGAGTTAGAACTATGAAATTTTTTTAGTAACTTGGAAAAATGCCTTTGCATACCAATAAAACAAGTTTTATTATTATTAGAATAAAACAATAAAACTTAAAATCTCCAATCTTGGAAGTCTAGTAAGTGTACCTTCTTTTACTATTTTTGATTTGACGTATTTTAAAAAAGAGATATTTCATATAAACTTAATAAGAATATAAAACAAATCTGATACATATAAGTGATAAAATCATTTCTGGTACTGAAAAATTTTTCAAGACTGTTATTGGAGTATGATTAACATACAATGTTATTATAGTTTCAGGTGTACATTTTCAGGTTTTAATAAAAGCACACATTTATTTTAAAATGTATAACTTTTGAACTGAAATAATGAATAATAAGTTTGATTACTAGATAATTTATGGAAATTATAGATTCAAAAAGTTCATTAAAATTGAAATACATGCCGATTTGGCAGGAAATATTGACATTAAAATATTATAATTGAAATATACCACAAAATTAAGGTCATCAAAAAACAAACTGATTTGTGAAAAATATAGCCAACTCAAATATGTTTTTGACTTGTCACTACTCAAGAATACAGGAAGATTGGGCCCCTTGGTGGCTCAGTTGGTTAAACATCCAACTTCAGCTCAGGTCATGATCTCATGCTTCATGAGTTTGAGTCCCACATGGGGCCTACACCTGGTTCTGTGCTGACAGCCTTGAGTCTGGAGCCTGGTTCTGATTCTGTCTCCCTCTCTCCCTGTGCCACCCCTGCTTACACTCTGTCTCTGTCTCTCAAAGATGAATAAACATAAAAAAAAAAGAATACAAGAAGTAACCAAATTATAACTCACAAATGAAAAAATATATCTTCCAATATTAGTATCAACAATAGTACTGTGTTTAAAAAAATTTTTTTTACCATTTATTTATTTTTTAGAGACAGAGAGAGACAGCTCATGAGCAGGGGAGGGGCAGAGAGAGAGGGGGGACACAGAATCTGAAGCAGGCTTGCAGGCTCCAGGTTCTGAGCTGCCAGCACAGAGCCTGACATGGGGCTCGAACCCACGAACTGGGAGAACATGACCTGAGTTGAAGTCGGATGCTCAACCGACTGAGTCCCCCGGGTGCTCCAGTCCTGCATATTTTTAACATATCACTAATACAACATGTAAAACCAAAATATTTTATATAAACCATCAATAATAAAAAATAAATTTTGAACCATCATGCTAGAAGACATTTTAAATTCTCCTTCATTTAAGGATATATAGTATACCCCATGTTTCAAAATATTATGCTTTACAGAATAATCATTTAAGTAAACTTGATAAGAACAAAATAAGATAACCAACTGTGATTAGAGAAGGTCACTTTCGCAGGTTTGTTTCTTCTCAATTTTATTTTTTAATTTTTTAAAAGTTGATTTACTTATTTTGAGAGAGAGCAAGCAGGAGGGGCAGAGAGAGAGATGTAGAGTGGGAGAATCCAAGTAGGCTCCACACTGCCAGTGCAGAGCCTGACCTGGGGCTCAAACTCATGAACCATGAGATCACGATCTGAGCTGAAATCAGGATTCTGGTGCTTAACCTACTGAACCCCCCAAACATCGCTGTTTCTTCTCAATTTTAGACAAGATTTTAATCTATAGACTTTAAAGAAACCAGTAGTTTAAAATGCACACACTTCTTTGAAAATAAATCTATTGGTAATTTTTTAAATAATTTCATTTCAAATTTCATATACTGTGCAACTCTCATGTGCCAGAGGCTGTATTATTCCACATATTGAGATTTCACAAATTCAATGGACATGGTGCTTGGGAATCTCTAATTTTAATATTTTTGATGTATTTATAAAAGTAAGTCTAGTAAATATGTTTTGATATATGCATCTATGTGATTCTACTTTAAAACAAAAATATATAGGGTGCCTGGGTGGCTCAGTTGGTTAAGCATCTGACTTTAGCTCAGGTCGTGATTTCATGGTTCACGAGTTCAACTCACATCGGGTCTGTGCTGACAGCTCAGAGCCTGGAGCCTATTTCAGATTCTGTAATTTCTTCTCTCTCTGTCCCTTCCCCACTCATGCTATGTCTTTCTCTCTCAAAAATAAACAAAACATAAAAAAAAATAAAAGAAGATATCAAAATGGACTTCCTAGAGAACTTGTATTAGATTTGGATCTTAGTGAATAAGTAGGTAACCACACATAGGTGGGTTTGGAAAAGTTTGCCCAGACTCCATACAGAGTGAGACAGCAACAGAGGGAACCTCATGGCATGATCAGGGAAGGGTGTGAAATTTATTGTCAGGAGTATTCATGCATTTTTGTCCCCATTCCACCCAAAAGAATTTTGTGAAACTCTATACCACCTTGGTCATCTAGTTGACATCTAGAACTTCCATCATATATTTGAAATATACACATCTCTAAATTGTATCACTCATTTAAATATATATAATCAAATCTAAGATATTTATATTTGATTGGATATATATTAAGTATGACACTGCTATCTTACATCATCCTTTTTACTCCTGACCAAACGAGTCCATCTCATTTCCTCCACAGACTGATAGAGTAAAGGAATATACATCTATGATCCACAATCCTTTGTCAGTGACTACATTAAAATGATATTAAGGACACCTGAGTGGCTCAGGTGAAGCATCCAACTTTGGCTCAGGTCATGATCTCACGGTGTGTTGGTTTGTTAGTTTGAGACCCGGGTTCAGGCTCTATGCTGACAGCTTGGATCTTGGATTCTGCTTCAGATTCTGTGTCTCCCACTTTCTCTGCCCCTCCCCTGCTCGCACTCTCTCTCTCTCTCTCTCTCAAAAATAAATAAATATTTTTTAAAATGTAAAAAAAATTTAAAAATGATATTCAAAAAATTTATCTGTAAATTGTAATTCAATTTTCTGCAATCATAAGAATCTAAGTTTTAAAAAGTTCTTTGGGGGGCGCCTGGGTGGCTCAGTTGGTTAAGCCTCCGGCTTCAGCTCAGGTCAGATCTCACGTTCGTGGGTTCGAGCCCCGCGTCAGGCTCTGTGCTGACAGCTAGCTCAGAACCTGGAGCCTGTTTCAGATTCTGGGTCTCCCTCTCTCTCTGACCCTCCCCCTCTCATGCTCTGTCTCTTCTGTATCAAAAAAAAAAAAAAGTTCTTTGGAATTGAGTTATAATTATTGGTAGTTCATGGTGAATTAAAATACTATAATATGTTACAAGCTTTCTTAAATATTTACTATAATAATTTAAAATTGTCTTAAAATAAATCCCTTAGTGAGACTGATAGGGCTTTTTTTGGTCACAGTACTTATGTGAGTGCTACTTCCTGCTAGAACAAGACAATATCCAACACAATTTCATTTCTATATTTCCTTCCTTTTCTTAGGTATACTTTTAGAAACTATGTTTACATAAACAGATGGTAATGGAAACCATTTCACTTTGTTGTGAACTGTTTCTCAGTTCTTTGAACTTAATAGTTACATGGCAAAAATTATATAACTACTTATTTCCAAAATTATTTTTAATAATCTATCATGTGACAACTCCATTAGGTTTTCCTTCCACTGTGCTGGAAGTAAATAACAGTGAACCTGAACAAGGGGGTTTATTACTTAGTCATTAGTGTCATTCGCTTTTGCAATGCCAACCTTAATACTTCTAATTATACCTGAGGGTGCTTCAGTTAATCACCCTTCGAGGCAATGCATCATAGTAAAGGTGACTGTATAGTTTATCATCCAAATTGAGAATAAACGTGGGCAATATAAACAAGCAAGTGAGAGAAACAGACATAGTCCAGACGGGCAAACTGGCACATCACTGTCACCTTGCTGATTATACACACACACACACACACACACACACACACACACACACACACACACATACACACACACATTATAGACAGATGAGAGGCATGTAATTCTCTAAAAAGTTAGGGAAGGGAGTCTGTAGGGAGAAAGAGAAAATTGCAGGCTTGTTTTCTTAGGTGCATACATTTTTACGACGCATTTTATGCTTAGAAAATTGCATATGTGAAACCTCTTAAAATGTAGTCATATAAGCCAATTTTTGAGGACAATCTCTAGTGATTGAAGACCATGAAGGGTAGAACATGTGGGCCCATGATGCTAATGCATTTGGAACTTTTTCTTCCAGTAAGTGGAAATTATGTTCTGATGCAACTGAGTTGGATGACTCTGGCTCAAGGTGCCATGTATTGTTCAAGCGTCTGCGAACACGTACTGGTCAAAGGACACCTCCCAAATTAAGGAAGCAAATCACCATCCCAGTCCACCTTTAACTCACCCAGGAAGTTTTGCACAAGCATTTTGTATGAAGCTAAGTTCAGGTGACATACCCTCTCAGTCGAGGCCTCCACCACAAACCAGTACTCCGTACTCACAAGTGAAGCTGCAGAGTGGCTGGGGTAGGGGAGCTTCGGAGAGACAAAGCTCCCTGTTGCCAATTTTTCTTTCTTTTCTTCCTTCTTCCCTTTCTTTTTTTCTTCCTTCTTTCCCTTTTCTCTCTTCCTTCCTTCCCTCCCTCTTCCTTCCTATCTCTCTTTCCTTTTTCCTTTCTTCCTTCCTTCTCTTTCCCCCTCCTTTCTTTCCCTCCTTTCTTTCCCTTACCTTCTCTCAAAGGATTTTCTTACCTTGATTGAAGAACATGGTTCATCATTTGATATTTCTATAGATCATGAACAGATTTCTTATTTCTATGCCAAACTGCAGAAGCCTAAGTAGTTACATTATTTAGATCCAAACATACATAATCCACCATTTCAACCCACATGTAACCTTCTTACCAAGGTAGTCAGTAAACTTGGTATCCCCGTACTATTGGAGCTTTCAACTCGGTTTGCCGGGAGGCAAACAAAAGTGAAAGAGCCAGATTCCTGCACACTTAAACCATACTGCTTAAATTGCCAGTGCTGTTCTGCACTTCCTTTCTTTTCCTCTTCTCAAGGACTTTGTTCCATCTCTCTAATGGATCACAATTTCTCTCTCTTTCCAGCAATATCTCTTAGCACTTAGTATGTCCCCTGTGGAAGAAGACATAAATTCTCCTCAATCTCATATTTCTGACCTAGAGAGACCCACATAGAGGAATTTCTTCTGTTTCCACTTCAACAGTGTCTGCAGTCCCCAATTGCACATTCATTGTCCATCTATTCCTTGCAGGAAAAACAGGACTGATGGGCAAATCCAGTCTGCAGCCCCCTATTCTCACTTGACCTCAGCACATTCACACATACTTTGGCCACACTACCTGTAAAAAATTCATTGTGAGCAAACTTCTGTGTTTTCATTTCTATTTTTTCCCTTAATATTTAGAGCTTCCTAAAGTCAGAATTCTTTTTCATTCACTACGGCAGAAAGGTAGTTTTTATAAAATTATTGTATTGAACTTATAGAATCCAGAGATCTGTAACTGATGCAATGCCACAAACTAAATGAGAAATTGGAAATAAGTTCATTTTAGTAATTGCTGAAAGGAAATAAATTTAGGCTTTCTTCATTTTCTCAATTCTAAGTACCTTCCATATTCCATATGTAATATGACCTATATTCCACTGAATAATTTACTTATTGTTTCTTTGTTTCTCTTATTTTGTTTTCTTTTTCTAGTTCTGTTCTATTTTCAAATATATCCATTTAAGGCTGTAGAGATCTTCCTACACCCTCTTATAGCCATAGCCAACATCTGTGCTATATCATACTTCTGTTATTATTTGGTTCAAAATATTTCCTACTTTCTAATGATGTTTCTGTGTAAATTAAGGCTATTTAGAAGTACATGGGTAATGTCCAAACATATGAAATTTTATAGCTGTCATTTTTAAACAATTGATTTGTAATTGAGTTTATCCCTTGTCAAAGAACATAAAAGAGGCTGATAATCATAATCTAATTTTGAAAAAGTGCTTCACTGGTACATTTGGTACCACCTTTGCATAACCTCAAGTCAGCAGCTATAACTTTTTTTTCTTCCTATACTTGCCTCTAGCATCACCCCCTCACTGCCTCCAAATTGCTGCTTTTAATTTTCTGTGTGCTGGGAAATCAAATAAGCAAGCACTTTTTTTTAATGGTGTCTAAAATAAGTGTGTAAGACCTGAGGGACTTTTCTACAAAAAAAAGTGCTTGGCTTTTAGTTCACAATTTATGTCACATTTATGTCTCTTGGGGCCACTAAGGGACATGTGTTTGTTGGTTTTCAGGTTCATGACTGTGATCTGATTAGTTGAGTTTATCAAATTTACAATGAATGCCCACTAAATGGCACATACTGGACCTGAGCTGAATTTACAAATTTGAAAATGACAGTATTCTCTGTCTAGGCTCTCAAGAGTTCAAGAGGGTAGAAAGTCATGTACACAAACAGAAAACATCAATATGCTACAACAATTGCTGTGAACAAGGCTCGTGTATAGAACTAGGCATCTCATCCATCCTGGTGTGTGCGTGGGGACTGAGCTGGGGCAGAGGAGATAAGAAAAGAAATTGTGGCAGAGGTGACACTTGAATACCATTCCAAACAGAAAAGAAACATTAAAAGTAGAGAGAAAGGCAAGCAAACAAATAGCATAGTGCCTGTGGAGTACTACAAGCCACACATCTTTGGAATGTAAAGCATGTGTATCAAGACAATAACAAAGAAAGCGATCATTGTATTGCTTGATCTCTAGTTAAAATGTTTTATATCTACAGGGAAGGGATAAGAAAGCTGCCAGTAGATATTACTATATGATTTAAATCATTTGTAAACAGAACAAAACGCACAGGGCTAAGCTTTTTATTTATTTGTTTGTTTATTTATTTATTTATTTGGTCTACCATGAAAGTTCAAGCATGTCGACCATTAAGCTCTGGATTCATTAATTGGTGGAGCTGTCCGGCTGTCCTGGTTACAGCTCTCATTTTCATGTACCTTAACAAGTGTAGTAAATCTTATGAAACTGGGAGTCTATAGCTTTTTGATTAAAAGTTTGAGTTTTACATTTTGTGGTGCAGTAACTCACAGAATGTTACACAGATTTCTCTGTAGGTAACCCATCTCAAATAATCCATTTGTCACAGGCTGATCTTTCATATCTCCAAGTAACCACTGATACTTTATCCTGGCATTTTGGTGATCTAAGTACCATCATGGCCTAAGTCCAACCAATGGGCAATCCTCATTCCAGGGCTTCTAAACTTTAATGTGCATAGTAAATGATTACCTTGTTAAAATATAGAATCCTGACTACATTTTCAGGGATTCTGATTCCATAGACCTGAAATGAAGTCAGGTAATCTAGATGCCTAACAAGCTCCCAAGTGATGGTGATGCATTTGGTAAATGGTCCACTTTGCACAACACCATTCCATACCCTAATTTCAATAACAAAGCTAACGTGTCTTATGAAATCATGTTAGGAATGTTTCACATGTCTGTTTTCAGTCTGAAATAGCTTGTACCAGTGATTTTTGTAACTACTACAAAATTTCTTCCTGGCTCCATTTGGTTAGCTTAGTACCTAGAAATGATTTAGTAGATGTAGGGTACTAAATCATAGAAAAACAATCCAAGAACCGCACACTCAAAATTCTACCTTGAGCCTGACTCATTGACTTGAGGCTTCCCCTACAAATCATTTTGATTGAAAATACAATTCCAACATTAAAATAAAATGAACTAGATTAAAGCTTTACTGAAGTTTTTCCAAAATGTCAAAGTGAACGCTTGTTTATAGCATCCAGAATAAAGACTTGAAATCTGCTTTCTTCATCTTTCTTTAAATTAATATAGAAGAAAACGTGCATCAACAACCAACATTCTTCTCTTCCCTCTAATATACTCAACTTCCTCATTAAATCTGAACTCAAAGTCTCTTGACTTTTCTAACTATGGCTTTTTCTTTCTGGCCCTAATTTCTGATCTGTTTCTTCCTCCCTCTTTATTCTCCTTTCCTATTTGTGTTTATGAGCCACATATTCTGGAGCTAGAATAATTGGATTTAAAGTATGGCACAGGAACCTACCATACAATGGATGTGGGCAAGTTTATCAAACTCCCTTTGCCTCAGTTTCCTTGTGTGTAAAATGTGACTCTAACAATACCTTCTCACAAGGTTAGTGTAGAATTAAGTCAATTAATCTTTGTAAAATGCTTATAACAAAGTCTTATACTCAAGAAGTGCTTTGTAAGTATCCATTATTATTATAAGGTCTATCTACCATAGTTTCTGTGTTAAGCATATTTATGATTTTCAAAGAGTTAAAGACAAACTTATATAGCTCCTACTGATTTACTATAAACTAAGAGGTGACTTCAAAGATAATTTTAAAACATTACCAAGTTTCCTAAATAACACTGAGAATGAGTGACTTAAGATAAATTATTACAACATCACAACTGTTCAAGGAACTGAACAGTTACCCTTCTCTGTTATGCCATAATGAGTGAAGAATGTCTGATGACTCACATAATGCTTCCTTCTTCACCCAGAATCTTTTCCCCCATGAGGAAGAAGCCAATATGAAGGCTCAACTCTGATATCGCACCATAAGAACCTCCAGGCCCAACCTGCACACAACTAAACCCTCGTACCCACTTTTCCTAATAAGAGTTCTTCTCAGAATTGTCTGTGTGGTATACTCCTAGCTGCAGAGAGGCAAGAAAACTCCTTTTGTGTTTTTCCTAAACAGATATCTTTACTTCAGAAGGGTACTTTCTATACTGTCCACAACTAAGCAATTATAGGCCATATTTCTTTAATTAAGTTTATACTTTTTGTATGTGAAAATTTCAGAAGCTACTTGAAGACATTTGTTAAAGGAGTTTCAGGAAAAGATAATGTTGCAGGTGAAGTGCTCCTGGCATGGATGAAATATGATCAGAAAATCTTAGTTAAGGTTGACGTTTGATAATGAGGAAACACAGGCAGTGTACTCTAACAAGGAGCAAATGTAGTATTTTAATAACACACATAGACTTGTAGGTCCTTTCTAAGATACACCCTAAAACATAAATTACAAAAAATGCTGGGTGTAGTTTTGAAGACTGAGGTTCTGGAACTCAAGCTTCTGATCAATACTGTTAGATAGGGAGGGATAAAACATTCTCTCTATGGCTATAAGATGTGGTGCCAAGTTTCCTACAGAGAGAATTTTTACTTTAAACATGTAAAATCTTTGCAAGTGAGAGCATACATTAGAAGTATTTGTAAACACCTTTGATATTTTATTATGAAGAATTTTGTGCTAACTCAACTAAAATCAGTAAATTGGTTACTTGAGACTGTAAGATTCTAAGGTGTTTTGTTTTACTTTTCTCCTGTGTATTTTACTATTTGCGTGAAGAGAAGAAAAATAATGAATGGCTTGAATTTAAGTTTGTCTTCAGATTGGCTTTCAATCACTAATTCTAAATTAAAATTACAAATACCTGTCCTGTTCCTTCACTCACCCCACGTTGGGGGCCACTTGTTGGTCCTGCCCTAGCCAGCAGGGCCGTAAGTCCTTACAGGTTCGTTCCTGAGGGAGGAAGAGAGAAACAGGGCAGGAAGGAGATAGCACACGGTATCTGATCAAGCCCCTTCCTTTTTATTCAGAAAACCGTATCTTATAAAGGTTTCGAGGCGGGAGAACAAGGCAGCTGACCTAGGTCGGTTCCTAGGAAACAGGGTTAAGGGATTTAGGCTAGAGTAAAAGAGGAACCAAACTAAGGTTTTTAGCACAGCACTGAAGGGCCGATACCACCCTGCCTGTAAGCAATTGATCTTTGATCTTCAGGCTTCTCCTCTGACAGGGAGTGGCGCTCCCCTGCCTATTTTTGCAACTCCCCTCAGGGAGTGACATATCCGGCCAAGCAGCTGAATCTTTGCAGCTTCCCACAAATACCCATCAAGCAAATGGTCTTTAAAATTCATACTGTGATATTTATGCTGATTAAAGTGTACTCTTTTGAAAAATATATAATGATATGCCATAAGAAGTTGGTGAATGAATTGTTCCTATTTATTGCCATTAATTTTTTTCCATAATAAATTCCACACAATCAATAAAAAAAATATTTAAATGGCTAGGATTCCTTTTAGAGAATTTACCACATCAGAACAATCTCTCTATGATGTCCAAAATGAAGCTTAGTTTTTCCATCTAAATTTCATATGTTAAAGGATATTACTGCAATTGTCAAATTGCATTTATTACATCAAAGTAGATTTGCATAGGGTTAACCTTCCATTTTAAAACTTACTGCTTAAGTAGAATTGCTTTTCATTTTTCTTCTTTTTTTTTGGGTAATGGTAAAGAGATCTTATGATTACCATTTTTTTAAATGTTTCCTAAATTTTATTTTTAAGAGAAAGTGATACCGAGGATGAGTTGGGGAGGGGCAGGGAGACACAGGATCTGAAGCAGGCTCTAGGCTCTGAGCTGTCAGCACAGAGCCCGATGTAGGGCTCAAACCCAAGATCATGAACTGAGCTGAAGTCTGACGCTTAACTGAGTGATCCACCCAGGTGCCCCTTATGATTACTGGTTTTATGTAAATAGCCCCTACTTACAAAAAAACAAAGTAAAACTTTTGTGCTTTTCCTGAAAAAAATATGCATCCACGTTATAATTGAAAAGTAACAAAATGCTGAAAGCTGCATGGTAGTCAGTGGGCTGTAAAGAGCTATGTCATTTCTAGTAGCTGATGTCACAGAATATTTATTAGGACTGACTATGAACTAATGAGAAAAATATATATAAATATGTGAAAACTAGTATGCAATCATTTCACACATTTAGCAATGGCCCAGGAAGTATTTTAAATCATATGTTAATAATATGTTCATCTGTATGACAAAATTTTTAAAAAGTATACACTGTTTGACCCAATAACTTCATTTACAAAAATAAAATTAAAGATAGAGTTTTAATTTAAAATGTGGGTAGGGGAGCCTGAGTGGCTTCGTTGGGTGAACATCCAACGAGGGCCCAGATCATGATCTTGTGGTTCGGGAGTTCAAGCTCCATATCGGGCTCTGGGCTCTGCAGTTCATGCAGAGCCTGTTTCAGGTTCTCTGCCCCTCCCTTTCTGCCCCTTCCCTGCTTGAAGTCTGTCAAAAATAAATAAACATTTAAAAAGATAATTTAAAATGTGGATATTAATTTATGCAAGGAATTAATCACTATGTGACAGTATTATTTTAATACTAAAAGAATAATAACAAAAATAAAACATAAAATTGTTAATACTATATTTATTCTTTTAATATTTTGCATATGTTATAGTAACACTTAAAAATATCCAATGGCATGGTCAAATTTTTTAGTTCATAAGGCTATGAGAATCACAAATATAAGACAAAACTAATGCTGAATATGTTACAGTTTGTGTGTGAGTAGGGTTATAAAAACTTATAAACAAATTCTGAAAAGCAACACAAATTCATAGTGTTGAACTTTTGGTAATGTTCTTTGGAGTGATTTGATTTCTTCTTTTCTATGTAATTTCCGTATGAGTCAGTCATTTATAATTGCCATAAACTAATTGCCTAGTCAGTTAAAAATAGAGTGTGCTTTAGAATATAGGTCTATTTTTATTAAAAATTATTTTTATACAGTATGACCTACAAATGCTTTTATTAACATGTTCATTTCCTACTGATAAACTATAGACCTTGAACTAGCTAAAAGAGAAACAAAGTGAAGGGAAACTGAGGGAAGGAAGTAGTACCTAAAAAATTGACTGGATCTAACCCTTCTGAAAATATAAAATTCAAGTTATTCTTAAGTCTGATTATGACTCTCCTCCATGTGTAGAAACTTGTGAGGAAAAGAACTGATGAAAGCCACTCGCTGCTTCTCTGCTGCAAAAGGATGAGCCAGAGAAGGAAGCTGTTTCCTTAGCAGATCTCATTAACATTCAAATGTTGGGAAATAAAGAATTAAACGGGTTTGAAGGTCAAGTTGAAAGAAAAAAAAGAATTGGGAATAGAACAGGGAAAGAGATGGTACTGTTTGTACTGAGTGAGGAAATATGCAGACTTAATACACACTTTGTAGTCATCCTATAACCACAAGAGGGACAAGCCATAAAATAAAACTTAAACTGTGACGGGCATATCAGAAATGGAAAGATTCTGGTTTCTCTGCAGCTAAGTTGCTGGAGGAATCTGTCTCTGGAAGTCTTTTTATGGACTATTCTACATTTCCCATTTGTTTCAGCCAACAGAGCAGATACTGTAACTTGTGGTCAAAGGCATCAGGGCTGATATACGATTTTCAGGTAACCTCAGATGACATCTGGCTTTTACACGAATATAGAGGTATCAAAATAATGCAATTGCATCTCCAAGGAGACTAGAACCAGAAACAAAATTGATTAAAACTTAGCACCAGAGTCCCACTCCCCCACTCTCTTACACTTACTCTTTCTTACCCTTCGGGTGTCTTTCTCTTCAGATGTTTTCAAATTTACACTACCTATGATTTAAACATGCAACAAAGCCCGATAGCCTGGTTTTAAACTTCAAATTCCCAAAAACATACATTTTCTGAATTACATTTGCCTCTTGTGAAGAGAAAATTTTCTTACTATTTTACGTGGAGGAAAGAAAATGACTAGAGACAATGTTAAAATCAGTATCACTAATCTGCATACCCAACTGATAAATTGTCTTCAACTTTTGACAGGGGCAAATTATACTTATGTATATATTGAAATTTTCTATATTAGATGCTTCTTTGTTTAAATTCAACTGACATTACTTTTGAGTGGAAATAATATCTAATGATCTTCTCTTCAGTAAAGATGGACTTGATACGATGAAAGTATTTTAGGGGCACCTGGGTGGCTCAGTCGGTTAAACATCTGAATTTGGCTCAGATCATGATCTCACAGTCCGTGGGTTTGAGCTCTGCATCCAATTCTGTGCTGACAGCTAGCTCAGAGCCTGAAGCCTGCTTCAGATTCTGTGTCTCCCTTGCTCTCTGCCCCTCCCCAATCACACTCTGTCTGTCTCTCTCTCAAAAATAAAAATAAACATTAAAAAAAGATTTAAAAAAAAGAAAGTATTTTATACCACATTTAGGAAACATAATTAGTAATTTACTACCTGAAGACTTAGTTGGTTCATATAATGAGAGAAGTAGTGACTCTGTGTCTCCCTCTCTCTGTCCCTCCTCCACTCACACTCTGTCTCTCTTGCTCTCTCTCAAAAATAAAAATAAACATAAAAAATATTAAGGTGGGCACAGCAGTCTGCCTAAGGTAGGATAACATACAATTGGCTTTCATATATGTGGAACTCTACATCAACACAAGGTAGTCTGCTGAATAACAGCACCATCAGCGGAGTCGTCAATAAGCCTCCAGGAACAAGTATATAATTTTGAAAGGTTTGTACCTAGTGTCTTTTAGTTTCAATTAAAAGGCCATTTCACAAAGTGATAGATCACAGATATGCACCTGTCGGGCAGTAGCGTGTTGAGGTTGTCCTGGTCTTGAGCTACTCTGCTTTCCCGCCCTGTTTTCAATAGTCCCTCAAGCAGCTAAGCATGTAACTGTGATAATGATCCGTTTACATAAAAGCTTTCCATAATTGCTCTGAAATTTGCCATTTGTTCTACCACCTCAGGGGAAAAAAACTTTTCTTAATATTTGCACTTTGTCTTCTATTTAATTTTATAATAAACTTCTTTTTTTAGAACGAGAAGAAAAGTTTCTATTGTTTTGCATGCTCGTGTCTCTGTGGAGATACACTATGGACTTACAGGAAACTTAGAGGTTTTTAACAGTTGGAAGGCCAACACTCAATATTTATCCTGAAGTTGCCATGGCTACTAATGCAGATAAAATCTGCTGAACGAGTTCAAGTTAGAGATAGCCCGAAAAGCACAAGGGGTCTCATTAGCAGTTTCAACGATTAACCACAGTGAAAATTAGTGAGTGAATGTGCTGTCTTGATTTCCTATTTTGTTGATCTTGCTTAAGATAGAGTGTGACTATGTAGGAAAAAAATGTGTATGTATATATATATACAATTTGCATATATACATATGTATATATATATACGCATAATTTGATCAGTGTCATGCTTATTGTTGAGATGACAAAGAAAAAATTACTCTAATCTTACTCTATTATCACTAAAAGCCATTAATGTAAACAACATCTGGTAATGCTCTTTACCTAAAGTCAGAAGCCCATAAGCCTCTGCTCTTTGTTAAATATTTTTATTATATTTTAACTGCATTAAAATATTAGAAATACATACTTAAAAGAGATATTTTATATAGATATGTGTGTGTTTATCAAATATTAGCTTATTAGGATAGGATGCAAAAAGACTTCTCTTCTCAGGATTGACCTATCTTGGCTTTGTTTTTGTCGTAAAAAAAGTTTTACATGTTCATATTTTAAATGCTAAGTTATGAGTGAATCTGAATTATTCTTTTTAATTTGACTGGTCTTTGGAAATATAGTCATATGAGCAAACTCATTTTCAATCTTATTCAAGGGTTTTTGCTACATAAGCCACTAGTAATTTTACTATAAAATTATTTTATTCAGTAAGTATGCACTCAGTGGTTAAAACAGAATATCCAAATGCTTGCAGCTTAAAGACACAGAGAAAACAATCGAGTAGAGTAGTAGTAGTAGTCGTCTAGATTCTGAGCACTAATGCATTTTATATAGAAGAATCCATGGGTAGGAGCTTCCCATTTTCCATTCTTTCTCACTCAGTACACAACAGGTGCCCCTGTTCATGATTTAGAATATTGTGGCCATACATTCTGATGTCACATCCTTGATTTATAGCAACATCAAATAATTGGGGTTTTTTTTATTCATTTTTTTCTTTTAATTGGGGAACAGAAACTTTCTTAGAAGTCGCATTTTTTCCAATGTAAGTTCCATGTCCCATGCTCTATCTGGTAAAAGAAAATGTATGGGCATTCAAATAACAAAAATTAAGACATATAATAAAGGGATAGGCAATCAAAATGATATATTACAGATCAGATCAATTAATGGTAGGATAACTAGGGCAACATAATCTTATTAAAAACCCAATCTAGAAGTCCCCTCCCAATCCCTTGCCTTTTTTAATACACTACTGAATTATTATGTTTAACAGGCGGGGGTGCAGGGGATAGGGAAGGAACTACATTCCTCGTCCTCCAAAATCCATTTACTCTGGGAAACAGTCTCCTCTCTTCAGCCATGGTGCTTTGATGTCATTTAACCATTGTTATCTATTCATAAAAATTGAAAAATCATTGTTCATCTTTACATTTAAGGTATACTTCCTACTCCAGGCCCACTATTGTTAACTAGGTAAATGTCGCTCAAAAATCCAAATGATATAGGACATCCTGGGAAACAGTGAAACTCCAGTTGGCTCCTGTTCTTTGGATTAAATAATGTTGTTTAGAAAGCTACTTAATACTTAATCTCCAAGCACTTGCAATTCTAATATACCAGAGTTAATATAGAGATATCGGCATGTACCATTAGTATCATCATATTAGTGTGACCTCTCTAAAAATAGAAAAAACAAAACTATTTTAATTATTCTTCAGACATTATGGTTTTTAGTGCCTAAAATATATAGACATTTTTATAATTTACTATACAATTTTGGATAGGCCATAGCTTACAGTGAGAGAATTTTAAATATAAACTTGCTACATGACTCATTATCAGTATCTGTGGTGGATACCAGCGAACCCCCGGATTCTCTTTCCTCTATCTATTGCTAAATAAATTTGGACATTGTCTTTCACCTTTCTGAGGTCATATTTTCTCTTCTAGAAAATGCATATTCTCTGTGAAATTATTAATCACTGAGCTCGGCAGCATAAACACAAAAATGAATCAACCACCATCCTTGCCCTCCTCTATTCCTGGAGATTCTAGTCTTGGTAGTTCTGGGCTGAGGGCGGGTCATAAATCTTGATAGACAGGAAGTGAAAGGAATACATAAATAGTGTTACTTTTTGGTTTCACAATGTATGTGGTTGTTAGCCCTTGCCTGTCACAGAGTAGGCATTTAATAAAGTTCTGCTAGCATGACTAAGTTACTACTACCTACATATTCATTCTGAGTAATTAATCCTGAGCCTCTCTGGAAAAGCTAAATAAAGGAGTTCATGCATTATCAGGATATTCCATGAGTCCTCCCATTCTAGAGGAGAGAAGAAAAGGATAAAATATACAGAAGGCAGAAAGTATTGATGATAAAAATGGAAGTAAGTAAGGAAAAATAAGAATACACTTTCTGAGCTTATCTTCCATCATGGAGAATATTTAGTCATAATCACAGTCAACTGTTATATAAAAAAGAAGTTAAGGGGTGCCTGGGTGGCTCAGTTAAGCAACTGACTCTTGCTTTTATTAATACTATTAACTAATAGTATAGAGGATCTAAGTTTGACAAATTTTAATCATATATAACCCCACTGCTAATGAGTTATAGTATTGAGATTTTATCTCATATTTGGTAATTGTTCCACATTTTCATTTTGGGGGATTTATATGAAAAAAAAAAAGGGTTCTTGAACGACTAATTCCTAACCAAATATAAGAGTATAATCAAAATCCCCATCCAACTATATGTTCATAAAAATGCCAAAGATACAATAAAAAAGACAGTCTATATAATCAGCACTAGTACCTTTTTTGAAGGCTTTATATGAATTCCTTTGTTTTATTAGTCTAAAACCAACTACTGATATAACAAGTATGCACAAATGAGGATGTATACTTAGTAGACACTTAACAATAAATTATTTCAATGGTATTCTGTGATTCAGATAATAGAGTAAAATGGAAATATATGTTTAATACAAGTTTTGCTTCTTTAATTTCATACATTCATATATTATTATATTTTATTAATTTTTAATGTTTTATTTATTTTTGAGAGAGAGAGACAGTGTGAGCAAGGGAAAGTCAGAGAGAGGGGGAGACACAGAATCTGAAGACAGGCTCCAGGCTCTGAGCTAGCTGTCAGCACAGAGCCTGACGCGGGGCTTAAACCCATGAACTGTGAAATCATGACTTGAGCTGAAGTCAGACGCTGAACTGACTGAGCCACCCAGGAGCCCCTATATTTTAATATATTTTAGGTTATGCAACAAAATATAGTTAGCAATACTTGGGCCTATATATATCAATTAAAATGAGCATTTTATGAAATTATTATTATGCAAAAATAAATATACAAATGAAAATAAGGCACTCTTATCAAGGGTCCAGATTTCTTTGTTTTTGTTTCAAATTTTGCTTATGCTCAAAGAAAAGTCACTGTATATATTCTCATGGAGATCAGATTTGTGTGAGAAGATCATTTGCCCAGACTGAAAAAGGTATTTTTAGGAGCGCCTGGGTGGCTCAGTTGGTTAAGCATCTGACTTCAGTTCAGGTCATGACCTCCCAGTCTGTGAGTTTGTGAGTTTGAGCCCCTTGTGAGGGTCTGTGCTGACAGTTCAGAGTCCAGAGCCTGCTTAGGATTCTTTGTCTCCCTCTCTCTCTCTCTGCCCTTCCCCCAACTCAGACTCTCTCTCTCTCTCCCCCTCTCTCAAAAATAAACATTAAAAAATTTTTTAAAAGGTATCTTTGTACTAATAAAGAAGATATAAATAAAGCTTTGATGTTTCCTACATAGCAAAAAATATTACAAGAAGAGAGAGTGGATACTTGGTTAGAAAAGTAAAAGAAATAATCAAGTATACAGTAAGCACAATTTAATTGTAGATGTTAGAATAAAGCTAAACTGTTAGATCATGACCATACTTATCATTTCTAGTTTGAAAATTCAATAATTAGAATGCCTCCAGTTGACAGTTTTGACAAAATACTTTTTAATCTGTGTTGGATGACTGAAATAGTCGCACTTTATTTATGTTTGTGAATCCACCAATCAATTAAAATCATAAGGATAAAGCATTTTTTATAGTCAATATTTTGCCATTTTCTGATCTGCTCTTGAAAATCATCACCATTTTAATAAAATAACAACTTTATGCCATTCAAAATGTGAAAGTGTAACTTTGTCTTTATTTATTTATTTGTTACTAGAATGGCAGTATATATTCCTTTCAGCTGATAATTGCTGGCACTTTCGTAACACAGTATAAAAATGTGACAAAGCAAGCTTTACAATCCTGCACTAAATAAATCATAGACTTAGTAAGTCAGACATTTTTTTAATCATAACATTGTTTTTCATTTATATTGTATAGATTAAACTAAGATGTAGCAGGTCAGCATTGCTTGTCGGAGCAGTTGGGATTATGGTAGATATTAATGTGTTTGGCTGAACTCTTTTAATTGAAACCTCTTATCTAGCATTGGGGAAAATATGTCACTAAATTATTCAGATAGTTTGTATATGTCTCAAAGATATATGGCTTAATGAAAATTCAGTGACTTTAATTTTTTAACTAATCTTAGATGTCCTCATTTTAGAATGTCTAGGTGGTTAAAAAAAAAGCAAGGCTATGTTTTTCTGGTTTTGGAACATGTATTATTAACAGTATACTTAAAACTTAACAACTAGAATAACAATAATAAAAATAAACAGAAAAAAAGTCTGAGATAACTGAATTAATAAGAAAAACAGGCAATGATGAAGAGTGAAAAACATCCAGGCTTTAAAGCCATAGGCTAATAAATTAAAGAGCATTGTAAACAGCAAATTGGGAGGCCAAAAAGATCTTTGCATTTCTCATTAATGATTTTTATAGTATGAAAATATATATTAATTAAAATATATTAAATAAAATTAAATAAAATGCAAACTGAAAATAAACAAATGAATATATTTTCCAAAGAGCAAAAATGTTGATTAACATAATTATCCAATTTAATTGTTAATGCATATTTTTATAGCTCAGAATATAGAGTCTACATATCTATATATTTTCCATGTTATTGATTTTTAAGTAATCATAATTCTTAATGGTTTCATTACTAGTGGATATATAGTAATATACTTAACCTCTTTATAAATGTGGATATTTAGGAGATTTTTATCCACATTCTACAGTAATATAAATATTAGTGTAAGGGGAAATTGCATGTTGTTTAAATGTATATCATTTTGTTAGAGTTCTTGCATTTTATAAATTATTTCTATCTTTTTCTTTATACTTTTGGCTGTTCTTCCATAGTATATTATTAAGATTTTACATTACTATATTGACTTCCATTTCATCTGTATTTTTGTTATTATTATATGCTCTGTGATGAAATTCTAAATCATCCTAACATACTACTGACCTTAATTAGCTTAAAAACATTTTTATTATGTAACAATAATGGTAATATACCTTTTATTTATTTTTCTGATGTTTCCTAGAGAATAGTATATTTGATAAATTGCATAGTCAAAATCTTCTGTAATTGGGATTAAATTCTATTTGAATATATAATTAAATTTAACAAAACTTGACAGCTTTTCAAATTTAATTTAAAGCATCAGAAGGCACTAATACAAGATAATATACAGAACAATAAAAGAAACACACAGATCATAATTATAATTAAGATAAAATTTCTGGATTACTTAATGCAAGACATAATGATTCAATTCTCTGTGATAAATTAGGTTGTACTGTGGAAATGCTACACAAAAATTAAAAACTCCGTAAAAACCATGAAGAAGTTTTTTACAGCTTTCTAGTCTTACTGGTTCTTATTTATTACAAATACACAATTTTAGGAACAACTAGAAATCTGGATAGCTTTCTTCTCTCAGTGGGATGCTTTTAAACATAGCCTAATGCTATTACTAACACCTTTGCATGGATCACTTCTATCACAATTATATTTAATAAAGTCACAGCACTTCTGGTCAACACTATAAAGGGATAATAATGAATAAATAAGAATTGGATAAGAATAAATAAAAGTGTTGTTATTTAACGATTATGTAATCTATATACAAAATCTCAATATAATAAAGATACAAACTATTAAAACAAGGGACTTTCAGGGGCACCTGAGTGGCTCAGTTAGGTACCGACTCTTAATTTCGGCTCAGGTTAGGATCTCATGTGCTAACAGCACAAAGCATGCCTGGGCTTCTTTCTCTCCCTTTCTTTCTACCTCTCTCCCCAACCTCTCTCTCTCTCTCAAAAGAAGTAAATATTTCTTAAAAATTAAAAAAAATTAAGTTAGAGACTTCCACATATTTACCAAATTTAAAATCAGACCCAAAATATAAAAGTAGTTCTCAAAACCAACAATAAATAACTACATAACTTACTAAATATAAAACACCATTCACAAGAGTCCATGTTATAAATATCATAGAATTAATGTAACTGAGAACTTATAATACCTCTAAGGACAAAGTTTTTAAACTCTAAAAATTACTCTATGTGTTCTAATTTTTCCCATTTTATAACATCTTCAAATTTGGAAGGTCTTAAATCAATGAGGTATGAAGACTTTATGTCATAATTAACAGTATTTTTTCTTAATTGCCTATAAAATCAATGTGTATTTTCCAACCAATCTCTTAGATTCAATGATTCATGGTAAAAAATACAGAGCATTCTATGGATTAGTGGATACATATTAATTTTTTTCAGTGAGATTAATTAATATTAAAAAATGCCTACTTTCCCTAAATTAAGTTATAGAGTTGATACAATCCTAATTCAAATCCAACAGTTTCAAAAAGTTGAAAACTTTAATTAAAATTCACATGGAAAATAAAAGATACAAAAATTGGTCATTCTTATTTAAAAAAAGAAAGTGAAGAACTTGTCCTACCAAATACTAGAATATGCAAGTACCCCTCACTTTTCACAGTGGTCTGAGACCATACACACACACACACACACACACACACAAACACACACAAACACAAAATCATACAGGTCATAATCATGAAAAATGTCTAAATAATCAATGGCAAAAGTTACTATTGTTTCAAGCCTTTTTTTCCCTAAAATTATTAAATTCTAGTGTTGGTTATAAATATACACAATAATAAAAATAATAAAATTGGTATTTATTGCACTGTAATATAAAGCATTAGATACACTGAGAAGTGTTCTGTGTATTTGTAAAAAAGAATATCAAAAATAGCTTGAATGTTGTTTGCTTCCCCTTCAATCATATATCTCACGATATGGAATGAACATCTTTTCTATGCTAAGATTGTTACACTTCTTTTGAAGCTTGGATCAGCTTCCAATATTTTATCCTTTGCACTTCCAAAGCCTTGAAATGCCTCTATGGATTTCTTTCATGTAAACATTTTGGCTGAAATGTCTTCATCCTGTTTATCAAAAACGCTTTTCTCATTTATGCCTATGATTTCACGTTTACTAAGTCCCTGTGGTGTGCAACTGCAGTCCCTCCACCAGCATCAGTGTCCATGTTCTCACAGGCAGTTAGTTCTATAATTCCATTGACATCTGGTTCATTTCCATTATTGTAACTTTTCATTTCTCAGCTGCACTTCCATTTCTGTGGAATAATTTCTTCTTTTCATTATCTGCTTTTTATAAAATAACATACACCAGCGAGACCCTAAGAGACAACACAATTAATTGCATGCTGTGCTGTGATCTGAAAACAGGTTACAG
>NC_043703.1:20265853-20301174 GCF_006229205.1 Suricata suricatta
AAAAAAAAAAAACAACCTATAAATGACTTTTTCATGGTAACTTTATGGTATAAGGATCCATCAAAAGCAAATTCATGATGATTAATTATAAAAAACATGAATAACCTTTCAAAACTTGATGGGGAGCCTGGGTAGCTCAGTCAGTTGGACGTCTAACTTTGGCTCCAGTCATGATCTCACAGTCTGTGAGTTCAAGCCCCACGTCGGGCTTTGTGCTGACAGCCCAGAGGCTGGAGCCTGCTTCCAATTCTATTTCTCCCTCTCTCTCGGTCCTTCCCCTGCTCATGCTCTGTCTCTCTCTCTCTCTCTCTGTCACTCAAAAATAAACAAACATTAAAAAATTTTTAAAAAGAACTTGGAAAAATAATTTTGAAATATGTTCTGAATTTTTTAAAGCTCTTTTATTTGAAGAAAAAGTTTGTCAAAGAAAGCATGAGGAATAAAAGAAATCTATATAGAAACAAATTCAAGTACCTAATAAGTATTCCATATAGGTCAGTATGCTCTAGAATTTCCTATCTTTCATATGTTTAGTCTCTCCCTCCCTCTGTTTTTTTTTTTAATTAACGGCCCTTTGTTTCATTAGTATTTCTTTCAATTATATGTAAGCTGCCTAGTTTTGCTCTACAAATTCAAAATGTGAAACAATTAAATTGAAAAAATATATATCTTTATCATTTAATGTATGAAAGGAAAAATAAGCTTTTAGCTTACCTTTATTCATAGAATTGCTAGAAGAAGAGGAAGTCATGAATTGATTTCTCTGGAGTAGAAAAAAAAGTGAAAGCTAAAATTGGACCATATTCTAAGAGAAGTATAATTAGATAAAGTTTATGTTCCAAGCAGGATCTATATGTTCTATTTCTAATTTCTAATCTTCACAGAGATTCTAAATCTTTACTGACTTCTGGCATAGATTTAATCATGACTCTCCCTGAGTATGATTTGAAGTGAATTATGTAACAGTTGAAGAAGGAAAGTCTCCAAAACTAATCAAAGCCTAAATCAAATAGATCACAGTATGGAAATAAACAATAGTCACAATATCGTATGTATAATTAGAATTTCATTTGTAAATTTTTTTCATGGGTCATCAGCATTTGGAGAAATATATTTAAATTAAAATAGCTATTATTATGCCCTTCTGAGTTTTTGTCTTATCTTTGCTAAAAATGGATAAATATGTAGAATGATTGAGTGTTCTCTACTAAAAAGGAAAACTAAACTGCTACATGGTCTTTACACATTTACCCCTGACAAAGTTCCTAAACTTTCCATTGGACAGTCAGATAAGGAAGGCATGAGCATATGTAACTATGAATCTTATTTATGGTGTTATCCAAATAGTGATTTGAAAAGTTTGTTGATGAAGACAGAAGTGGTTCCATGGGAGAAGAGAGAGGTCAAAACATTTTACTCTGGAAAGCTTGAAAGTTAAGTTTATTTTTTCCCCTTGTCCTTAAAGTTGTGACTTAGTGTTCTATACTTGCATGGAGTTAAGAACACTTCCATGTTTAGGAAAAAAGTATCCTTGCAAAGAATTACTTAAAAGTAAAGAAGCTAAGAAGGAGAGGCCCAATAAGCCTTTATTATTTATGCAATATACAGTAAACACTTGCTAAGAAGCTGGTACTGCCATTTCTTGGGATGGGTGATCTGGAACAATTTGTAGTTCACCATTGGCAACCTGTGATTTGAGTCACCTGAGGCACATAAGGCAGTGCGTCCTCAAAGCAGCTTAGCAATTCTAGGCTACAGGAAGTTAGTATCCACCCAAGCAGAAAATCTGGACTCAGCCGTGGTTGAGGATTTGTATTCATTGCTGGAGAAGTGTTATTATAACTCCCTGGAAAAAGATAGTTGACTTGGCAATTATGCATGTATGCCTGGGGTAACTGAACCAAATGAAACAACGAAATCTCACTGAATCTAAATGGAAAATGGGGGAACCATTTTTTTTTATTTTAAGAGAGTATTATGAGGATTAAATTACAATATTTAAATCTCCAGCCTCTTGTATGCTCCTATACCCTTTATTACTTCCCTAAACAGTCCTTTTCCTTGAGATTTATATATTGCTCCTCTTCCTTCGTGCTACTAGAATAGTATATCAAAAATTTAAATGTGATTACACCAAAATCCATCTTAACACCTCAACAATGGCATATAAAAAAATCTTTAAGATGGCCCTGCCTACTCCCTAACTTTTATATTTTGCTTATAAAATACCAAATCGCCTGCATTTCTAAGCAGACTATATTTTGCATCAGCGTCTTTCCACTTACACCAGCGTCTTTATGTTCCTCATTCTCTGGCATATGTGCCTGTGGGTGGAAGGGGGGAGGTGTTTCTATCTCGAGTTATCAGTGATCTAATTATTCCAATCCTTTAGGAGACCACAGCCCTCATGCCCTTAGTCAGAGTTACCTGATATAACAACCTAACACTAAGCACTCTCCACCCAAAACAAGAACAGCTAGATTATGTGTTCTACACATAATTATGAGTTCTCTACTTCTGGAGTCCTAATCCAAGCTTCATAAAAAATGTTTTCATATGTTTGGCTCTTCATGGTGGTTGTAAAATCTTTGAGGGCAGGAATGAATTTACCAGGCAGTAAGTGAAGTTAAAGATTCACAGCTCCTCAATGGATAGGTGCCTTAAAAGGGCTCCAGCAATGTGGTCACTTTGATTTTTATTATGCCTTTGTATAATTTGTAAATTCTAGGGCCATATGAGTGGCTCAGTTGGTTAAGCGTTTGACTTCAGCTTAGGTCATGATCTCACGTTTCGTGGGTTTGAACCCCACATCGGGCTCTGTGCTGACAGCTAAGAGCCTGGAACCTGCTTTGGATTCTGTGTCTCCCTCTTTCTCTGCCCCTCCCCCTCTAGTGCTCTGTTTCTCTCTGGCTCAAAAATAAATAAAAACATAAAAAAAGTTAAGATGGTTTGCCCTATTATTCTGCTCCCATCATCACACTTAGTGTGTAGCATAAGTGTGGGTGCAGGTATTATGAAAATACAGTTATGGTGAAGGGGAGTAGGAACTACTTGTAACATCATTTTCATGAGATGTGTTTATGTACCCCAAGTTCAGAGCAGCACTGCCAACAGTAGCCAAATCATGGAAAGAGCCTAAATGTCCACCAACTGATGAATGGATAAAGAAGATGTGATATGTATTGTTGGGAACCGGTCGTTCCTGTGCTTTTGACAAAGTTCCTCCTGAGATCAGGAGATAGTGCGCTCAGCACTCCACTTACAGGGACCCCACAGGCAGTTGGGGACTTTCCATCGCTGCCGGTTGATTGTCTTGGCCTTATCGTATACATAGACCTCCTCTAAGTGATCGGTACTTTTCCACTCTCTGGCCCTATTCCCGCCAATGCTACAACCAATCGCATTTAGCTAAGTTTCCCCAGGAGCCGAAGGAACCTCCCCTCTCGCTTTGTCCTGTATATACCCTCATGTGACTTTCAATAAACGGACTTGATCAGCAACTGCAGACTTGTCCCCTTGTCTCCTTTCGTCCACTCACCCCTCCCCCACAGGAACCGTTCGGAAAAGGGTCGCGGGCTGACTCAATATATATATATATATATACACAATGGAATACTACATGACAATGAGAAAGAATGAAATCTGGCCATTTGTAGCAAAGTGGATGGGCCCCGAGGGAGTCATGCTAAGTGAAATAAGTCAGGCAGAGAAGGACAGATACCATATGTTTGCACTCATAGGTCTAACAGGAGAAACCTAACAAGGGACCATGGGAAGGGGAAGGGGGGGGTGAGGAGTTAGGGAGAGGGAGGGAGGTAAATCATGAGAGACTCTGGAATACTGAAAACAAACTGAAGGCTGAAGAGGGAGGGAGGAAGGGAAAGGGGGGTGATGGTCACAGAGAGGGGCACTTGTGGGGAAGAACACTGGGTGTTATATGGAAACCAACTTGGTGATAAAGAAATAAATTGTTACAGATCATTTTACTTAATTTATTGCTAGAACCATCTGTTTAGAAACTCCTTTCAGGAGTCAGGATGGAGTAGTTACAGATATATTTATTCATGAACTTCATCATTATTCACCTATCATTTAATTTATTCAACTATCAACTGACCTTTCATTAGTCAGAGATCTTGCTAAAAACCAGAAATATAATAATGCACAAGAGACATAAACCAAAACTGATGTTGCCAACTTCATTTCTTTCTAACAATATCTTTTGTTCATTCTGCTCTACATTTATGTACCTCTCCTCCTGTTCTCAATGTAGCAGCATTGTGACAACTTCTGACATCGTAAGTCTAAGTGCAGATAACGTGTTTACTTTTTGAATGTCATGTATATCAGGTAGTGATGGAAGTCTGTAGGTGTAAAGAAGAAAAGATCTTCCAAAAGACTATTTTCTTTACATTATCTCTATAGAAAATATTTCAAGTTATTTTCATCAGAAGAGTTGATCAAGGATTATTCACCCAAATAATATATAGGGAGTAATATTATAGAGGTGCCAGGGAGTAAATAATAGAGCATAATCATGTTTCTTACGGATTTTGTGATATTTGTGGCAAATTCTAAATTTATTAGCTTTGTAACTTACTGTGATTTATCTTCATTCTAATACTGATGTGCATGCACAATATCATTTATGATATGTATCCTTTATTTTATATAAGATTAAAGGCCCACAGAAAACCTACCCATAGATTACTGAGTGAATTCATTATTTACATAGCATCTTTCATACAGTTTTAATCTAGTGTTCTTTCAAATGTGGATTTGGCATCCACATTTTGCAACCGAGTAAGAAATTAAAGTTCAGATATTTAAAGACATTTATCTCATAGGGTCATATGAGTGAGTTGATGCTCTTCTCACTCCAGCCCCTGTACTCTCCCCAGCACAAAATGTTTCCCTATTTATACTATGAAAAAGACAGATGAATTTGTTGAATTTTGTAGATCTGGGCTATTTATTTTTTCAAACACATTCTTACATAATAATAAAAATGTTTTTAGACATTATTGCCTCGATTTTCCAACATATTTCTGACAGTGCATAATGCATACTCTTTTATAGCATGTTTGATGACTTGTCTAAGGTAATGGATATGCTTAATTTTGACTAGAATCTTTGTACTTAAAAAAATCTCCTACAGAATTCTTTCACAAGATAATCATATGCTCCTTGAGAAGCAAAAGAACAATGTACACCCAAAGAATTTTCAAGCATTTGCCAGTATGCAATTAGAATTTACCCACAAAACTGCAGTGAATCATTTTTACAATAATTTATGACACTTTGTCTTTGTATTTCTAAAGTAAGATTTTAATGTTTTTAGCCACAGAGGGAGGGAGTAAGGATTAAGTCAGTGAACTGGAAAATCAGAAAGCTCATTGTACATCCAATAGTATTTCCTAGACAAGCTTTTTATGGGCAACTTGTTCTACTAAAATCCAAAGTAAAATGACAGCATACCTGTAGAAAATATTAAAATATATTTCAATAATATAAAAATTTAATAAGTTGAAAGATAGTGGTAGTTTTTAGTTTTAGTATATGATTAAATCAGATGCATTAAAAATTATATATATAAAGTATAGAGAGTATGTATTTACATTATGAAAATTGTACCATAAAGGGCCTTGTTGATTACAAAAGCACTAAAAAATGCAATTTTTGTATAAAACACAAATGATAGAGGAAAAATAAATCAAGAGAATAATTTATCAATTGAGAAGCTAGGTAAATTAACCCAAATCATATTTTAGTATAGGAACTTACTGATAATTTTTAACATATATCAAAGTTTATTCCTCCACATACACTATGCTAAAATTAAACAGTAATTACAATCTATGCTTTCGGGTAGTACATGTAATTGCCATACAACATTAGCAAAAATGAATAGAACTCAAAATTTCAATTAAATTAATTTTCCACGTTTGCCATGATAGATGAAACAACTGTAGGTCATGCTTAGTTTCCATCACACCACGTAAGCAGGGAAAGTGAGATGGATTATTTTTTCCACGAAAAATGTATAATATTATTTGCAGTGTGCAGGTATTTCTTTGACAGAAAAAAAATAAAGTTTGTCATAATTAATATTTATCAGCTCCCCTTTACATCTCTAATTCCTTCACTCCTAGCCGGTACTTACAGTGGACAGAGATACCTAACTGCTGTAGTGCAGAAGACTTTCTTCTCCAGAAAGTATAAGGTCTTTGTGGCCTTGCCTTTGCTGGGCTAAGATTACTGCATGCTCTACTCACTTATTGCCAGGCACAAAGCATCAAGGGACACTGTGGAGAACCTCTTGAGTTCATGACATACTTCCAGTTTCCAAGGATACCAGGATCAGTAACTCCAGCCAGTATGATCAATCTTCTATTTACCTTTAACCCTTTGGCAGGAAGGGACCACACTGACCAGGTGGTGCTCCTCCCAAGGGAACCAGGGCCACAGGCCCAGCAGAGCCTCTATTAGTAGTGACAAGGAACACGAATTCCACAAGTAGGTAATGGAAAGGTACTGGCTCCATAAGAGGAGCTAATACTATCTTGATGCCATGGTAGAGTTCTAAGTCCTCTAGATTTGGGAGAAGGGAGAGTGTAGAATCACATATTGGCTATAGGTATAAGGCATATATTCATCCAGAATAAAAACTCCCTAACCTCACAAGGTGTTTCCCAAAGCTGCAGATTTAGCTAAATATTTAATAGACTACACCATCATCCCATATTTAAATGTGGCTTCTGCATCTAATGTGATATTTAACAAGGTCTCTTGCTGATGAGTCAAGCATATTGTACGTACGCACATTATGGTGTTGGTGGGGGCAAAGCTAGCAGTCAAAACTCATCTTGATCTAGTGTAGGTGTAAATTTCTGTCAAGGCAAATTGCTAGATCTCTAGGTAAAAGACTTGTTGCATCCTTCAGCTTGGCACCAAGGTGCTACCAGGTCCTGTTGAGGGATTGTGTAATATCTATGGCTTAGTGCTAGTCTCTGCTGCTGTCAGATTAGATATCCAATAATCACAATAGCCTGATAAGAAGGGTTCTTACTGCCCATGAATGTCCTCTCTCCTTGCTAGTACTGTCATTACATTTTGCAATCTTGTAAATAAACACTGGGGTGTTAGAAGAGAGAGGTCAGCTGACATTGAAAAAAATGATCCTTTCTATCCATTTTTCATTGAATGCCTTCTTGAAATTTGCTGATGTTCTTTGATGAGTAATAAAGTGAGAAACCAAAATGCATATGCTTTGTACTCACATTCTGTAAACAAACTCATATGCTTCTTTCCCACGTTGGTTTGTTTCTGACATTCTCAATTGTTTCTAGCCCTGTTCAATTATTTAAATCTTTAGGTATTGACTGTAAACATGGAGATGCATTTGAAGTCAACTGCCCTCATGAATAAAGTTGATAACTAGGTCAAGTCCTCTCACATCTCTCCATATAAGGATATGTCTTCATTATCATCACTTGTAGAGGCACCTCTGAGTGGGTCTTTACAGTATCAGTAGCTCATGTCAGCTTACGCAGACATATTATACGTTGCTACATTTGTGAACCAAGAAAGATTATTTCTTCCTCCATAAGAAAATCATAAAGGATATTTATAGGAGACTAGTTATATAATGAAGAAAAGATGTAAAATAAAGGTATGTGACATGTAGGAGTCTAAAAAGATACCTGTTCTTGTAAATTTTGCCTTCTGAACATTTTTAGGCCTTATTTTGACTGTGCCACTTCCACCAGATGATGTTTACTGGGTTGGGCCTGACTCTAAAGGTTATCGTTTCAATTTTGTGATGTTTTATTGCTACAGTGCCCTTTCAACACTTATTATTTCATATATCAGAAAACACCCAATTCATAATGGGAAGCTGCAATTGCATAATCTTTTGATATGTTATGGTCAGGTGCTCGTTGTCAATTGGTTTTGAATAACATACTAGAGGCCGATTTTCAGACAAAGGACTGTTCTCTGCCCCAGAATGCACAGTTTGTTTTAGGATAGTTGAAGTCTAATCTTAAAATCACTTTTTGAATCTTTCGAGAGACTTCACATAGCATCCATTCTCACCATGGATGTCTACACCACCAGCAAACATGCTGAGTCACAGGTTTTCAGAGTCCTCTCTAGTTTTTTTTTTTAATTTTTTTTAATGTTTTTTAAATTTATTTTTGAAAGACAGAGAGACAGCTGGAGCAGGGTAGGGTCAGAGAGAAAGGGAGATACAGAATCTGAAACAGACTCCAGGCTCTGAGCTAGCTCTCAGCACAGAGCCCGACGCGGGGCTCAAACCCACGAACCGTGAGATCTGACCTGAGCCGAAGCCGGATGCTTAACTGACTGAGCCACCCAGGCACCCCGAGTCCTCTGTAGTTTTAGATCCTACTCTACATTGACAAAATTCTACATCATCTAATAAATAAAACATGATTTGAAAGTGTGGCATATACTGTCTTAAAATTCCAAATGGATATCTACTGAGTACTGTGTCTCCTACTCAATGTGGAGAACAAAGAGGGTTTTGAGAAGAATGGAAAATGCAATAGCTTAATTATTACTTTAAGGGAGATGTTCTGTCCTGGAAATTCCCAAATCATTGGGTCTAAATGTTTCATGGGGATGGTAGACCTTTGAATTTCTTGTGAGTTCTTTTTGTTTGCAAATATGGGTATTGAAGCTTATTGAAAGTGCATTGAGAATGTGTGCCGGGTCTCATTAGCAAAATGCCATCAATATAGTAGAGACTACTAAGTTCAGATGATTTAGTTACATGTGGTATATACAGTAACTGAAACATGGAAAGCCCTAGGGTAAAATAGTGAATGTGAACTCGATTTGACCCTTCTAACTCAGGGAACTGAAAAGACAGCAATTGCCAGTTTAGTATCTCATAATAACATGTTTTACATTATTACCAACAAAAATATCATTTCTGGCCTAGTAACCATGAATAGGGTTATGACTTCTTTATTTAACTTCTACTTAACTATTAGGATATGTCAGGAACTTATAGGTTAGGAACATAGAGGAGAGTTGAATGGGGAAATGGTAGGCACCAACACCCTTGAATCCTTTAAATCTTTCATGGGTTTCCCCGGACGCCTGGGTGGCTCAGTTGGTTAAGCATCCAACTTTGGTTCAGGTCATGGTCTCACATGCCATGACTTCAAGCCCCATGTTGGGATCTGTACTGACAGCTCAGAGCATGGAGCCTGCTTCAGATTCTGTGTCTCCTACTCTCTCGTCCTCTCCCCCACTCCTGCTCTGTCTCTCTCAAAAATGAATAAATTTAAAAAAAACCATAGGGGCCTGAATTTCTGTATTCATCCTGCAGTGTGGTATGGCTTATCATTTTTGATTTACTTTCTTGGCCAGGTTGGGGATCAGGTTTAAAGATCAGGTTTCCTACCATGATAGTTCTTATTCAACAGTCAGGAAACAAGTATGGGAGTTTTGTTGGTTACTATGCATATCTATGACAATCATATACTCTGGAACTAAAGAAATGACTACAATCTGAGTCCACAAGTCCATTAGCCTCAGGTAAGGTGAATATTCATGAGGACTTCCAACATAGAAAGACAGATAGACAAAGAAATAGATAAATTTTTATCTTGTCAAATAAGCCCTCTTCTTTTTTGTTGTTTGTTTTTTATTTTGAGAGAAAGAGAAAGAGAGAGAGAAAGAGAGAGAAAGTGAGCAGGGGAAAGGCAAAGATAGAGGGAAAGAAAGAATCCCAAGTAGGATTTACACCACCAGTGCAAAACCTGTGGCAGGGCTCAATCCCATAAACCATGAGATCATGACTTGAGCTGAAATCAAGAGTCAGACACTTAACTGACTGAGTGACCCAGATGACCCCCCAAAAAATCCCTCTTCTTTGTTTTTATTTTTTTCTTCAATTTTTTATTTACATTCCAGTTGGTTAACATACAGTGAAATATTACTTTCAGGTGTAGAATTTAGTGATTCTTCACTTACATACAACACCTAGTGCTCATCACTACAAACCCTCTTCTTTATTAAAGGACCATGATATCATTTGGATCCCCTGGTACTTCATATCCTATATTCAATAGCATTCACTAGATTTTACAATTTTCTTTCCTTCAATGTATAGTTCCCTAGTAAATGCCTACATGCAGATTAGGACAAGATTAGGACATCTCAATATAATTGAGATGATACCATAGAGAACTTCTTTAAAAAGACAAAATATCCTCTTTAGTCTATTAGACCTAGAACTTCTTTAGACCTAGAAACTAGACAAGGGACCAGAATTTTCCTTTGTAGGATCTGACATCTTTTGTTTCTGCTTGGAACCTCTTACTCTTTTCAGGAAAATAAATATAATCACCATAAAACACAACTATAAAGTACCATAAGGTAAACTATACTCACATAGTTCTATAGAACTCATCTGTTCTAATTATCTATTTTTGTTTAACAAATTAGTCCAAAACTTACTGGCTTAAAACAAATGTTTAATTTTCCTCAAAATACTGTGGGTCAGAAATTCAGAGAGGCTCAGCTCATTGATCTGTCTCTGATTCATGTACCACCTAAGCCTGAGAAATTTGCAGCCATGATTTTGTTGTTTTGTTTTGTTTCATTTTACTCATATTTCTAGTAAATATGGCTCAGTAGCTTCTCTGTCTTTCTGTCTTTGTGTCTATCTCTTTCTACATGGCATCTCATTCTTGGCCTTTGTACAGAGTGTGGACTTCTCATATCAGGGTTTTCTCCAAGCACACATTTCTACAGTAAATCTTCCAAGAGATAGGAGAACATAAAAGCTGTCAGTCTCCTAAGGTTTGCACCTGGAAACTGGCAGAAGGAGACAACTATCATAGTCTGTTGGTCAAAGAAGTCACAGAAGCCATCCAGATAGAAGGGGGGAGGGTTTAGACCCTGCCTCTCAGTAGGAGGAGAACTTGGATCGGTCTTTAATCTACCACACTATTTTGCCCATGTGAAATCTGTGAATTAAGGTACTCTACTACTCTATACCTGCTGTCCCGTATTGTATTTATAATCCTGAAATGCTATAAAATACCCTCTGCTAACCTAAAAAATACATAATTTCCATTAATACCCAAGGAATCTAGGTCCACTGTGGCATTTTAAAAAGTCATTTACAGCCTACGTATTTTAGCAAACATTGACATGATCTAAAATTCCAAGGCCACCTCAGCAGTGCATGTCTATTTACTTCAGTATGATACACCAGTGAAGAGAGTATCACACTGAAGTAGGAGGCATTCTTCACGATCATATAATAAATCCATTCTAACATCTCCTTCATTTACATAGCCTTCTGATTTCTTCTTCAATACTTTACTCTGGCAATTTTAGCATTTCACCACATTTACAGCAGGCCATGATTATGTTCACAATTGAGGAACCATCACAGTTTACTGGAGGTCTTATCACTAGCTCCCAGGGTCCTGAGTAAGAAGTTAAACACCAAACATGAATATTTGCTCTCATGTCAATAAGTTCCTCCTTGACTTTAAATTTTGCCCACCTATTCAATTTTAATGAGACATATTCATTCACATGTTCCTTTATTTTCCTTCTAGTTTGTGTTAACTAGGAACTCTAACTCTTCCCATGTTGAGACCCTTTTTTGAGCAAAAACTCTATCACCTTGTTGTTGTGTGCTGAGGCCTGGCCCGTTACTGGTCCAGGAGGAAATAAACAGAAGCAGACATGGACCTTACCAAAGATAAATATCACCTTCTGTTTCTCCAGCAAATAAAAGGAGTTAAGTCCTCCACCCTGCCTGGGGGGAGTAATGAGAATTTGGAGGTTCAAATTTCTCACAATCATCTACTGAGATATCCTAATCCCATCTCTGAATCTATTTTCCCATTGAAATCTGAATAGCTGGAATAAGATGTCTGCAAAAACTATGCATTCAACATGTAAAACTAAAATCAAAGCCATTTTCCCCCCACAAAATTCTTGAAGTTCCAAGACACATGAACATATCTCTTTAGCTCATTCATGGAAGCTTCTGATTGCCCAACATGTCTTCAGTTTTTAGTTTTAAGTGCTTTAATTACTGGGTTACCCAATGCTTTCAACTTCTACATGTACCTTATCAGAAGTCTCCACTCATGACATTCTAGAAAAGTGTAATCATTTTCTATGCCTGGGCAAATGACCATATCACTTATGACCACGTATGGTCCTTTTGTCATCAAGTAGGTATGTGCATAGCATGTCCAAAATCTATGCTATGCACAGTGGGCCTGCTTTTGTACCAACAGTCAGCCTGGGTTACTTTCCTTAAGCTCAATTCTAGTTAATATCTAGCTTACAGACTATTTGTTTATAAGGTGATGACAGAGAGAAGGAGTGAGAATAAAATGAAACAAAGCAGCAGAAAAGGTAATACAAGGATACATTTTTGGGTTGAGAATCCCCATGGGGGATTGGTGTTCTAATTTCCAGAAATCTCTAAGGGCTCCTACAAATATGTCTCAGCATGGTCCACTGAGGTAAGGGATGGAGAACTCATCATCATTCTGTCTCTCTTCCTATTGGCTGGAGAATTCCCCTAGGCTGCCGGCTCTGCTGTACGTGGGGGATGCACACGTGTAAGTGTCCAGAGGGCTCCTGTAGACACATCATCGGAGACGGTCCCAACAAGCCAGAGAAATGTGGCAACTGCTAACTTGAGACCCTTTCAGTGTGAAGTATGTCAGAGTCTGCGCAGAACTATTTTCTCTAACTCTGACTGGAATTGCAAGCGAGGTCAACACTATCTTAGACATTGTTTAAGAGCCTTCCTGGGAGAAAGTCAAAAGAAAAGAAGGAAAATAAAAATTGACAAATTTTATTTTTTAATTAATTATTTGGCAAAATGTAATGTTTGTTTATTTTTGAAAGAGAAGCAGAGACAGAAGGAGATAGAGGATCTGAAGCAGACTCCGTGTTGACAACAGAGGGGCTGACATGGGGCTCAAACTCACAAATTGTGAGATAATGACCTGAGCTGAAATCAGAGCTTAACAAATTGATCCACTAGGTGACCCAAAAGTTGATAAATTTTAAACATGAAATAAAAACAATAGCATGTTCCAATGGTTTTAGACGTCTGATATAAGAGACAGGAGTATTAAAATACTTTGGTGGAACCATGTGTATGAGAAAGGCTGAACAAAAACAGGTTTTGGGTTAAAAACAAAAGAACAAAACAAAAACAACAACAACCAATTTGCAATAGGTTCAACATAGAGTACCTGTTGCAAGTGTTAAATGTCATGCAGGATTCCTACTTAATGAATCACAAGAAGGTAAAATAGGGGTCTAATTTCCATCCTCTTTGAAAATTGGCATGTAAATGTCTGAGACTTTAAGGAATTTTGCCAAAAAAGGTACTGATGGGAACAGATTTGAAAAACACAGAAAAGTTCCCGGCTCCTCATC
Organism: Suricata suricatta; assembly: GCF_006229205.1. Lineage (NCBI taxonomy): Eukaryota > Metazoa > Chordata > Mammalia > Carnivora > Herpestidae > Suricata > Suricata suricatta. The sequence goes on from NC_043703.1 coordinate 20,279,318, forward strand.
AGAAAATCAGTTACCAGCTTTAGCAGCACTGCTCTAGCTGATCCATAATGAGAACAAAGAGCAGAGCTGCTGTGCAAACTTATCTCCTCGATGCCAGAACAAACTGGGAAGAAGCTCTAATAATCACAAAGTTAAAACTCCCTGCCAAAAAATGTTTCAGATCTGGCTTTCTCCCATTTCTCCATAGGAGATTTTTGGAAATGGTGAATTTAAGCCTGTGTTGGTGCTTAAAACATTTAGATAGAGAAGTCTACGTGGCTCTCTAAAGCAAAGTTTCGCTTCCAGTTGTGGACAGAAAAAAATATATCCCCTCATAATGATAAACATAGGAAAAAATAACATGCACTGAGCATAAGATATAACAGTACAGAACAGTTGTCTTATATATCCCTTTTTAAGGTAGAATCAATGCAAGGACACTAGGCTCATGATAGTTTTTAAAGGAATGCATATATTTTTGTGTTTGAAAAAATACCAAAAGATTATACAACTACAAAACTAGTTGAGAGAGAAGAGGAAATCTAGGAATTAGGGTAAGTGACTTGAAATTAAAAACTACATTTAATAAAGCAGTATACCTAAGTCAAAAACAAATTGGGTTCAGGAGTCATTTTGAATATCAAAGCAGGGGCGCCTGGGTGGTCAGTTGGTTGAGCGGCTGGCTTCGGCTCAGGTCATGATCTCACTGTTCGTGGGTTCGAGCCCCGCGTCAGGCTCTGTGCTGACAGCTAGCTCAGAGCCTGGAGCCTGCTTCAGATTCTGTGTCTCCCTCTCTCTCTGCCCCTCCCCTGCTCACGCTCTGTCTCTCAAAAATAAATAAAAAACATAAAAATAATTTTAAAAAAGCAAAGCAGATACTTTTGAAATTAATGGAACATATGAGAAAAGAATAATAATAAAACAAGAATAGAGAATAGAAGCAATAGTTCTTATAAATAAGAATGAAAGAAAATAATCAAGGAATGGGGAAATTTGTTTTATTTATTTATTTATTTATTTTTAATTTTTTTTGTTTTATTTATTTTTGATACTGAGAGAGACAGAGCATGAGAGGGGGAGGGGCAGAGAGAGAAGGAGACACAGAACCGGAAGCAGGCTCCAGGCTCTGAGCTAGCTGTCAGCACAGAGCCCGATGCGGGGCTCGAACCCACGACCGTGAGATCTGACCTGAGCCGAAGCCGGAAGCTTAACCGACTGAGCCACCCAGGCGCCCCTGTTTTATTTATTAAAAAAAACTTCAATGAATTAGAAAAAAGAGTCTGGATATTAGTGAAGAGATCAATTTCTTGTCTATCTCAGAGAATGTTTAAAATCATAAAGTAAACAAAAAAGGCATAAACAATTCCTACAAACATCATTACAATGGAAACACGTTAACTGCAAATACAAATTTAAAATACAATATTTCCTGCTCTAGGTTTCACCTGTACCAGGAAATAACAAAATCAAATCAAACAAAAAAAGCAATGAATTTCAGAAAATCCAGCAAAATCCAAAGGATTTGAATTGATTTCAATTTTTAATTTAAATAGGTAAGTAGTAGAAATACATTTAAATGTCTTTAATGTTTTATTTATTTTTGAGAGACAGAGAGTAACAGAGCGTGAGCAGAGGAGGGGCAGAGAGAGAGGGACACGGAATCCGAAGCAGGCTCCAGGCTCTGAGCTGTCAGCACTGAGCCGCATGCAGGGCTCCAACTCAGGAACCATGAGATCATGACCTGAGCTGAAGTCAGACACTTAACCAACTGAGCCACTTGGGTACCCTCAGAAATACATTTTGATGTGAGTAAAAACACAGGAAATAAACTACACACAGCTTCAGTAATTTCACACACACATCCTAAACATCACATCCCCTAGTCCGAGGACAGTCTAAAGTCAGACTCAAAATCTTTTGATGACATCTGTAGGTTTCTATGCTAATTATATAAATGAATGCATGGACGCACCCCACATCAGAGGTCTTATAGCACTGCTTGTCTGTCCTTGCAGTAAAATAAATATAATCATTAATAAATGGTGTAGAAAGTAGTTATGTAAATGCCAAAAGAAAAACGGTTGCTTTTTTTTTTTTCCGCTTCTAAGTGTCTGCAGGGCTGAATGAAGTATAGTTATTGGCTTTTAGCTCTGCAGGGAGAAGTTTATATATACCTTTTAAAAAACAGAAATACCAGTATAATTATTATTAGTGAAGCAAATTACAACACAAGCAAATCAGAGTAAATTCTCTAACTTTGGCGAATGATTGTACTTTTCAGAGAAGAGTCTTTTTAAAAATAAGGAATATTTTCCTTAAATTTCTATCTTTTTAAGACCCTTTATCTCTTGCTTTTCTGATAATCTAAAGTATATTCTTAGTGTACCTTTTTTAATATCCATATGAGTTTTAATGTGAAGCATTTTTAAGGCTTCAATTTATAGTGCATTTTCGAAGAATTACTGCTTAATATGGATCATTTTTTCCAGCACTACTATTACACATTATATAATTTTATCTCTAAGTTCCTGTAAAGGTGACCTGCCAATGTGAATAGATCCTATCCATCTTGTTTCTATATCCATATCTTGTATCATATCCATAAGTGTCTTCCTTTTGGATATAGTTTGAAAATTCATGAACATACTTGTATTCATTTGAAAATAGAGGCAGCATTCCTGGTTAACAAGTGAACTCACCCTCCTTTGCTCTGAAAGGTGAACAAAGCCATGTAATTCTGTAAGTCCATTGTTCTAATGGAAATCGTCGCGGTTATAAGTAGGTTTAAGACATGTAGAAAAGGGATCCTACATCACTGACTTGCTCTGAAATATATGCTAAGTATTTGATCTCTTGAATGGACTCTGCAATGCCATAGAAGGATAGTGTTACTTTCCCAAATGTGGTGTTCAATTGTAGAGTCATAGGTGTTGTTGACCTTTTCCTTAGAAAGGGTTGGAGATTGACACAAGATAGAAACAAAACAGCGTACAGATCAAGTGCCAATCCAAACATAGGTGGGTCCATAAAGGACATTGTAAATCAGCATTCCTTCTTTCTTAAATCTGTAAATTATGTGCAGAAACAAAGTGACATAGTCCTTTGCAAAGGCTGGATTTTCAATATAACCAATGGAATGCCTACATACACTGAATCCTTTCAACACGTTACCATCTTTCACAGAGTACGATAATTCTATTAAATGCTAAATAAAGGCAGGTTTACAACTTGCACTTTGTCAAAGACCCAAAGACATACAGGAATAGGAAAACTTTGTAGTGGAAAAAGGGGAAGCTTCAAGTATGCCCAGTTTAAAGGTTGTAAGCATGGGAAAGCTGTAGGTGGATCGCCTACAAGCAGAGCACCTATGTGATTAGTTAGGAGTAAATATTTAGCTTTCTTCATTTGGTCCTAAGTTGGAAGGTCAGAGGAAAGTTTAGGGAAGCTGTCAGTTATTAACAAATCCTGCCCATTTGGGACCAATTTACACATGGGTTATACACTAACTTCCTGAAGTGGTTGCTAAAGGTAATAGGTTGACTTCTTGGACTGATCAGGACAGATACTGAACTCAGGTTGGTTTCCTGGACTGGATACTGCAGATTGTGGGTCAGAATTTCATTTTTTATATGATATGACTATTGTCCATTTATATATTCAGTTTCTCAATTTATTAGTCAATCTGCAAAAGACTGTATGCATAGTAATTTATCATAGTAAAAAGCCTATGATACATATTATAAATATGAGGAAATTAAATCCTCTAGAATTAAGAAATAGTTTAAGGTTACTCAGCTAAGAAGTGTTGGTGATGTGCGTTAAGTGCTTTAATGCATTATTCCTAATTTTTATAGTAGTGCTAACCAATAGAACTTCCTGTGATGAACAAATATTACTCATTTATGCTGTATAATAAGATAACTCATGGCCACATGTGCCTAGGGAGTACTTGAAATATGGCTACTGTGACTGGAGAACTTAATTCTTAACTATACTTAAATTTAATTAGTTTAAGGATGTATTCAAATCGTTCAAGTATGTATTCAAATTCATGGCTTCTATATGAAAGAACATAGCTTGATATAATACAGTTTCTCTGAAAATAGGAGTTTTGAGGGAAATATCTTAGTTTAGGCTGCATTAACTGAAAATCATAGACTATGTAGCATAAACAAAAAAGGGAAAAACATTCTTCATGGTTCTAGAGGCTAGGAAGTCCAAAGTCAGGGTGCGAGCAGAGTCAGATTCTGGTGAGAGCCCTCCTACTGGTCTCAGCCAGTTGTTTTCTTGCTGTGTCCTTACATGGAAGAGAATGATCATTTCTCTCATGTCTCTTCCCATAAGAGCACTAATCCCATTATGAGGGATCCACCTTCATAATCTAATTATCTCTCAAATTCTCCACAGCCAAATGCCATCATTGGGGATCAAGTTTCAATATATGAATTTTGGAAATACAAATATTCATTTCAAGAAACAGGGGAGCCTGGCTCAGTTGGTGAGCATCCAACTTCAGCTCAGGTCAAGATCTCACAGTTCATGGTTTTGAGTCCCACATCAGGCTCTCTGCTGACAGCTCAGAGCCTGGAGCCTGCTTCAGATTCTGTGCCTCCCTCTCTCTCTTCTGCTCCCCTACCCATGCTCTGTTTCTGTCTCAAAAATAAATAAACATAAAAAACTAAAAGAAATAAAACATTATTTTTAAACCTAAGGCATCCATTTAGAAAGAAAACAAATTATGAGTATTACATCATTTATATGTGTATGTATATATGTGTGTGTTTATATGATATATTCTCTATATATGTCTATTCTATATTTAATGCATATGCTAGTGGGTTGCACATAAAATACAGTTATAGTATACGAAGAGAAGACAAGACAAGACAAGACAAGACAAGAGAATACTGGTAGTGGTAATAACAACAGTAACAAGGACTAAAGCTGATTCACTATAATACTTAAAGATTAAGAATCCCAGTTGTTGGAGGTTCAAGGATATGGCTGAGTTGCCACAAATATTTTTACATCTCAACTGTGCTATAGTCTCCATAGGAACAGTTGTCACTGGGTTTATACAACATTTTTGATCATCTTATTTCTATACCCTATTGGTTGATATTACTTGGTACTCTGAGTTCTTGAAAATCAAATGAGTCAAATACATTACACTTAATGTGTATAATTTTTCATTGAAACTAAACACTAATTTCCTCTTTAATCCCATAAGCCTTTTATGAAACACTATACTGTAAGTGGTGAGATTTACATATTCTTCCTCCCTATACAGGCATGTAGCACACACACAAAAACGGTAATCAGATACATACAATAAAAAAAATAAATACATCATTTCAGAAATAAGGATCTTAAAGTTGTTATATCTCAATACACATTCTACTAAGCCAATATTTTACTTTCATTAAACCTTAACAAATTCTTAATGGATTATATATTCTTCTATTATTGACAAATGCTAAGCATTAACTTCTCTAATCCTTTTAGGTTACATAATAATAAATATTTGCAGTTAAAATCAAGTTGAAAGCATACTGCTTTAAGGATAACATTGCTTATGCCTCTATAATGGTAAATCCTACTTTTGAATCTACTGCTATAGGAATAATCAATTTTGTTAATCCAAATGCTACTTCTACAATATCATCTTGTTCTTCTTTAACAAAGAATGTTTTCTTTTGTTTCTATTTTTAAACATAATTTATTGTCAAATTTGCTCAGATAGAGTGTGTACAGTGTGCTCTTGGATTTGGGAGTAGATTCTCATGGTACAACACTTAGATAGAACACCCAATGCTCATCCTAACAAGTGCTCTCCTCAATGCCCATTATCCATTTTCCCCTCTCCTTGTCCCCTCCTCAATGTCCCTCACCCATTTCCCCCTCTTCCTGTGCCACTCCTCCCATCAACCCTCAGCTCTCTGTATTTAAGAATCTCTTAGGATTTGCCTCCCTCCTTCTGTTTGTAACTACGTTTTCCCCGTTCCCTTCCCCCATAGTCTTCTGTTAATTTTCTCAAGATCCACATATGAGTGAAAACATATGATATCTACCTTTCTCTGATTTATTTCACTCAGCATAATGCCTTTCATTTCCATCCATGTTGTTGCAAATGGCATCATTTCATTCTTTTTTATTGCTAAATAGTATTCTATTATACATATAAACCACATCTTCTTTATCCATTCCTCAGTTGATGGGCATTTAGGCTCTTTCCATAATTTGGCTATTGTTGAAAGTGCTGCTATAATAAGTGGAGTCCATGTGCCCCTATGAATCAGCACTCCTGTATCCTTTGGATAAATTCCTAGTAGTGCTATTGCTGGGTCATAGGGTAATTCTATTTTTAATTTTTTGAGAAACTTCCACACTGGTTTCCAGAGTGGCTGCACCAATTTGCATTCTCATCAACAGTGCAAGAGGGTTCCCATTTCTCCACAACCTTGCCAGCAACTGTTGCTTCCTGAGTTGTTAATTTTAGCCACTCTGACTGGTGTGAAGCGGTATCTGAGTGTGGTTTTGATTTGTATTACCCTGATGATCAGTGATGTTAAGCACTTACCATGTGTCTATTGGCCATCTGGATGTCATTTTTGTAAAAGTGTCTATGCATGTCTTCTGCCCATTTCTTCGTTGGATTATTTGTTTTTTGGGTGTTGAGTTTGGCAAGTTATTTGTTGATTTTGGATACTAACCCTTTATCCAGTATGTCATTTGCAAATATCTTCTCCCATTCTGTTGGTTGCCTTTTACTTCTGTTGATTATTTCCTTTGTAGTGCAGAAGTTTTTTCTTATCTTGATGGGGTCCCAATATTCATTTTTGCTTTTAATTCCCTTGCTTCTAGAGATGTGTCGAGCAAAAAATTGGTGCTGCTGAGGTCAAAGAGGTTGTTGCCTGCTTTCTCTTCTAGGGTTTTGATGGTTTCCTATATCACATTCAGGTCTTTCATCCATTTTGAGTTTACTTTTGTGTGTAGCATAAGAAAGTGGTCTAGTTACATTCTTCTGCATGTTGCTGTCCAGTTCTCCCAGCACCACCTGCTAAAAAGGCAGTCTTTTTTCCACTGGATACTCTTTCCTGCTTTGTCAAAGATTAATTGGCTATACATTTGTGGGCCCAATTCTAGGTTCTCTATTCTATTCCATTGGTCTATGTATCTGTTTTTGTGCCAATACTATACTGTCTTGATGATGACAGCTCTGTAGTAGAGGGTACAGTCTAGGATTGTGATGCCTCCCATTTTGGTTTTCTTTTTCATTATTACTTTGGCTAGTTAGGTTCTTTTGTGGTTTTCCATACAAACTTTAGGATTGTTTATTCTAGCTTTGAGAAGAATGTCAGTGCTGTTTTTATTGGGATTGCATTGAATGTATAGATTGCTTTGGGTAGTACAGATATTTTACCTATATTTATTATTCCAATTATAAGCATGGACAGTTTTTCCATTTCCTTGTGTCTATCAGAAAATACTATGAAAAATTATATGCCAAAAACTGGACAACTTGGAAGAAATGGACAAATTCCTAGATACCTGCACACCACCAAAACTCAAATGGGAAAAAAATAGAAAATTTGAACAGACCCATAACTAGTGAAGAAAGTGAATCAGCTATCAAAAAACTCCCAATAAATAAGAATCCTGGGCCAGATGGTTTCCCAGGGGAATTCTATTAGACATATCATTTTTTAAAAATATTTATTTGTTATTTTGAGAAAGAGACACACACAGTGTGAGCTGGGGAGGGGCAGAGAGAGAAGGAGACACAGAATCTGAAGCAGGATCCAGGTTCTGAGTTCTCAGACCAGTGCCTGACATAAGGTTCGAACTCATGAAGTGTGAGATCGTCACCTGAGTTGAAGTTGGCTTATTAACCAACTGAGCCTGAGCCACCCAGGCACCCCATCTACCAGACATTTAAAGCAGAGTTAATACCTATCCTTCTCAAGCTGTTCCAAAAAAATAGAAATGAGTGAAAGCTTCCAGACTCATTATATGATTCCAGTATTACCTTGATTGCCAAACCAGACACCCCACCAAAAAGAATTATAGGCCAATATCCCTGATGAACATGGATGTAGAAATTCTCAACAAGATACTAGCAAATCAAATTCATAGCATATAAAAATAATTATCCACGTGGGATTCATTCCAGGGCTGCAGGGCTGGTTCAATATTTGCAAATCAATCAATGTGATACATCACATTAACAAAAGAAAGGATAAGAACCCCATGATCTTGTCAATAGATGTAGAACAAGCATTTGACAAAATACAGCATTTTTTCTCAATAAAAATCCCCCAAGAAAGTTGGGATGGAAGGAACATACTTAAAGATCAGAAAATCCATATATGAAAAGCCCACAGCTAATATCATCCTCAATGGGGAAAAGTCGAGAGCTTTCCCCCTGAGATCAGGAACACAACAAGGATGTCCACTCTCACCACTGTCCTTTAACTTAGTGTTGGGAGTCCTAGCATCAGCAGTCAGGCAATAAAATGAAATAAACGCATCAAAATTGGCAAAGGAGAAGTCAAACTTTCTTTCTTTTTTTTTCTTTTTTTTGCAGATGACATGATACTCTACATGAAAAACCCAAAGACTCCACCAAAATGCTGCTAGAACTGATCCATGAATTTAGCAAAGTCACAGGGTGCAAATCAATGTATGGAAATAGGCTGCATTTCTATACACCAATAATGAAGCAACAGGAAGAGAAATCAAGAAATTGATCCCATATATAACTGCATCAAGAACCATAAAATACCTAGGAATAAACCTAACCAAATATGTAAAAGATCTGTATGTTGAACACTATAGAAAACTTATGAAGGAAACTGAAGAAGTAAAAAAGAATATTTTAAATTCTTCCTTCTTCCCAGTTGAGTTTCACTCCTCAGAATTTCTAGCAATCTTGCATATGTTTAGAGACAGAAAATCTTTCTTTTAGTTTTCTTGTTCTTTTTTTCATTTTAAGACTTTAAGTAATCTCCACATCCAATATGGGATTCAAACTTGCCACCCTAAGATCAAGAGCCATGTGCCCTGACAGCACAGAGAATCTTAATGCTTTTATTTTTCTTCCATCACTTCAAGTTGACCGCTGTTGCTGAGTTCTCATGCATTGAAGATAATCACAGTCTTGATACTCAAGTTAATTCCTGGGTTTTGGGAAAATACACAGTAAACTTTTGAAAAAGTGGATTTTTGCAATAGAATGCTATGGTAACAGAGATATGGAGCATTTTAGTAAACTTTTAAGTTTAAGAAAGCTTCCTAAGAGAAGAACTATCATATGATAAAGCTAATAATAAGCCACCAAAATATTAACACCAGATGGAAGAAAACATCGTGTTTTGCTCACTGTTTTAAGTTAGCCTCCAGTTATTCTGGATGCAAAAATGTAAGGAAATTATTCAAAAATATTGTTTGTACCATGAATGAGAGCTGTGAAGCACTGACATGCATTTGTTACCTTAATATGGTACCTTTGATAATGGATAATCAACCCACATTTATATTTTTGACACTTTAGAAACAAAGTGAAACAAAGTAAACCAATTATGAATCAAGACATGATAAATTACTCATGAATAATCCCTTTTTAACATTTCCAAATGTTTCCTTGTCAATTCATAAATAATAAATGTAAATGTACAATAGTAAAGTGACTGCTTGTTATATATTTCCTGGATAGATCACTCTGCACCATCAAATTAGGCTAGAATTACATTTTAAAAGTATTAACTAAGCCAATGGGATAAGCATGTTAAGTAGAATATAGGTTAACAGGTTTACCACCCATTCACTAATAAAATCATTCCTACAACAAATACTTTCTGAGCAGTTGCTGTATATGACACACTGTTCTAGGTGCTAAGTATTTGGCAGTGAAAAACAAAACCCAGCAAACAGGAAAAGGATCTGCTTTCCTCAAGTCTGGTTTCTAGATGAGTCAGAGGGGATAAAGTAAACAAATGCATAAACACCATATAGTGTATTTTTCATGTGAGTGCAAAATATGAGTAAATGTTGATAAATGCTCATATGTATTAAACACCCTTTGACTTGGAAAACCTACATTTCCTTTTAAAAATTTTAATGTTTATGGGGACAGTCCTTTATTTGAGACTTCTTTGGAAGGCTGTCCGTTTTAATATCTTTTGACTCCAGGTGAGACTTCAGAGGCTATTACAACATCAACAAAGCCCAAGCTGCTATTTGGATTTAGAGGTCTAGAAATTGTGATTTATTCATTAACACTAAGCGATGAAAACCTGACTGTTCAATTTATATAATGTGCCTGAACAGGAGGAACAAAATGCAGATAGGCTGTTCGATAAGTTTAAAATAGGAAACTCCCTGTTCTTTAGAGCTATTTTCATAGCTCGTTTGTAAGTAGCTCCGTATCATGGTGCAGATATTTCTTTAAGGATCAAAAACTTAAGCACACTTAACAGGAATAAAAAGATACAGAAAACTTCTCAATCTTTTCTATTTCCCTAGTTGGATATCACATGGACTTTGGTATAATAATCCTGCTATGTTAAAGTATGCAAATTTAGGTCTTTTTTGAGGTCTGAACTTTGAAGATACTCTTTAGTCTTTGACAGAAAATTTAGTCTTATGTAATTGTAAGAAACACCCATACTCTTCACTCAGATATCTGCAAATAATCTTCTGACCTCATTCAAACTGCTTATACATTTTATTTATTTATTTTTAATGATTACTTATACTTTTGAGAGAGAGACAGAGAATGAGCAGAGGAGTAGCAGAGAGATATGGAAACTGAATTTGAAGCAGGCTCCAGGCTCTGAGCTGTCAGCACAGAGACCAAAGTCAGGCTCAAACTCTTGAACTGCAAGATCATGACCTGGGCCAAAGTCAGATGCCAGGCCAACTGAGCCACCCAGGTGCCTCTTAAACATTTTATTTTAATACTACTTTATTGTTTTCAGGTTTATTTTTAATTTTTTAATGTTTATTTACTTTTGAGATAGAGACAGTGTGTGCACAAGGGAGAGGCAGAGAGAGAGGGAGACACAGAATCTGAAAAAGGCTTTAGACTCTGAGCTGTCAGCACAGAACCCGATGCAGGTCTGGAACCCACAAACCGCAAGGTCATGACCTGAGCCAAAGCAGGATGCTCAACCTACTGAACCACCCAGGTGCCCTTATTTTAAGTTTAAAAGAGCACATTTTCTCACTCAGTGCTTCAACTTTTAGTGACCAGATACAAATGGTATTCTTGGATTTGTTAGATAGACATAGAATTCATTAGGAAAATATGATGAAAAGTGTGGTAGAAAAACATTCTCATAGAGAAAAAGATGTCAGCAAAGTTTTACATTCTCCTAGATGGTACTGCTTAGGAGCTTGACGGAGACAGCTATAATTTGCTGCTCCCTAAAAATTGGAATAAGGAATTCACTGGCCAGCCTTGTTACCAGTATGCTTGCTTGATAGCCTGCCTCAAAGGCAACATATAGGCTCTTCCACTGCCAAATTCCGGAAACTTCAAGAGTGACAGGTGTGTTTCCTCTAACTATGGAGCACAATTAATTCTGCTTAATTTCCTCCTTAGAGTGGGGAACAATGGTGAATCAGTTCACTTCCCTGCTGATTCAGTTACTCTTCAAGATAATAGAAAAATGAAGCAACCCACTTTGGCCTTAGGAACCAGTTTCAATTTTCTACCTAGACAACCAGAAATTCTTCAAAAGCATTAATTACTTCTTTGTTCAGTCATTTCTTTATTTCAGTATATTTATTTTATACTTTTGGATTCTATTCTATTCCATTCAAATCATTCCAGCTTTGGTCATTGGGAGCTTTACAATTGGCTCCTATATTCTTTTGACATGCCCTCATCATTGTTTTGTTTTTCTCGTTTTATCGAACACTTTCTTATTTTCTGGTACTACGAGATGCCTTCGACGCTTCTTGTATATCTCTTGCCCAGTCCTAAAATTAGTCATTTCTCAAAGGTATCCTGTCGGACACGTAGCAACTATCTCTGATCTGTGTAACATCTTTATAAGTCTACTTTTTCTATAATGTCATACAAAGGGAATTGTATACTATGTAACTTTTTCAACCGATTCTTTCACTTAGAAATATGCTTTTAAGATTTACCTGTATCTTTTCAAGGCTTGACTGCTCATTATTTTAAATAATTCAATAAAATTCCATTAATGGATATAACAAGTTTATTTGCCCATTTCCTTAGAGAAGTGCACCTAGTTGCTTCCAAGTTAAAGAAAATCTGGGTAAAGCTGCTATTAACGTTTCACACTCTGATTTTGAATAAAATTTTCCAATCAGTTGGGTAAGTACTTGGGAATGCAAGTACCAACTTATATGATAAGACTACCATAGTTTTTTTTTGTTGTTTGTTTGTTTTACAAGAAAACTGCTAAACTTTCTTCTATACTGGCTGTATGCTTTTCATTACCACCAGCAATAAATGAGAATGTCTATTTATCCAAAATCTTTCCAGCAATTTGTAGTATTTGTTTTCTGGGTTTTAGACATTCTGATAGGTATTAAAATTGTTGTTTTAATCTGAAATTCCCAAGTGACAGAGTTTTGAGTATATTTTCACATAGTTATTTGCCTTCTGTAAATCCTTTTTGGCGAGATGTCTGTTTAGATCTTTGGCTCATTTGTTAACTTGGCTGTTAATTTTCTTCCTGAATTTTTTGTATATTTTGAATATAAGTGCCTGTAGATATGTGTTTTGCAGGCAATTTCTCTCGATTTGCAGTATTTTCATTTGATTCTCCCAGCAATGTCTATCATAGAGTAAAAAGTTTTTAATGTTAATATGATTAAACTTACATATTGCTTGATCATGGTTTGAAATTATTTTAAAAAGTCATCATAAAACACATGTTCTTCTAGAGTTTTTCTTATAGTTTTTTAAGAAATTGAAGAGTTTAGCATTTTACATGGAGGGTTATAATGAATTTCACATTAATTTTTGTAAAAGCTGGAAGGTCTATGTCTATGCTCATTATATACACACACACATATACACTATTATACACACACACACACACACACACACTATATATATATATATATATATATATATATATATATATATACATATAATGTATATAATTCCACCAACACCGTTTGCTAACAGACTTTCTTTCTCCATTAAATTGCCTTTGCTTTGCTCTTGTGTCAAAGATTAGGTAAGTGCACCACTGTGTGTCTATCCCTAGGCTCTCTGTGCTACCCCACAGATCTATTCATCTGTTCCCTTGGCAGATTATGTTGTTTTGATTACTGTGACTTTATAATAAGACTTAGTATCAGGTGGTGTAAGTTTAACTTTGTTCTTTGTCTGTGTGTGTTGTATATATTAGGTCTGTTGCCCTTCTAGTTAATCATTTGAAACAGTTTGTTGATATCTACAAAAGAGCTTGCTGTGACTTTGTTTGGGATTGTGTTAAATTTACATGTTAAGTTGTAAATAACTGACATCTTAACAACATGGAATCTCCTGATCCATGAACACAGAAATAGACCTACGGTGTGATTTATGTCAGTCTAGCAAGCAATTGGACTTTAATATTTACTATGACTGTAGATACCAGAACATTTAAAATTGTAGTATTCATTTTTTTCTCCCTTCTTAACTTTGGTGTACCTTAAATGATGGGAGAACAAAAGGCAAACTGAGGGCAAAAGGCAAGCTGACACCTCATGGGATACATATGACATTCCTTGGATACTCGTAGCTGCCTAAGAACAAAGGCTGGGAAGATATAAATGCTGAACTAATTAAGATCACAGTCATGTAGGACATGAAACTCTACCATAGTTTATAACCATCTTAATGATTTGCTAGAAAAACACAATTTTAACAATAGTCAGACCTCCAGGAACCTATAGACTCAATTTCTTGGAGCCCTAATGTCACCTTTACCCCCACTCAGACAGAAAACTACATGTAGTCAATCACTCCTCACTAATAATCACATATGCAGCTCTTTTTGCTCCTGGGTCATGCCCCTGTGCTACAATAAAAAACACCTTTTTGCACGGTAAAACCTCTCCAGAACTCTCTCCTGACCCCTCTCACCACATCACTAAATACTCCTCTTAGAAATTTTTTTATACTAAAACTCTTTCAGCTCCAAGCCACTATTATCACTCTGGAGTCTTGTAGGTATGGTGGTAGGGTGTCCTGGAGGGGATCCATTCTATATTCTTACAATTATCCATCTGTTAGTGGTCCTACAGCAGTTTCATATACATTTAAACATATAACATATGTGTACATTTATACATATAAACAGTTACATATACATTTAATACATAAAACTTTGACCTATTATTTTCAGAGATGTTTCTTCTAGCATAGCTTTCTACCCTTAGTTGAGACAGGAAGGCTAAATAGGCCTGGCATTAGAAAAAGCCTTGCATCTTATCTTTGGAACAAGAGTGAAGTAAAGACTTTGCCTTTAAAAGTATACCTTTATTATGGAGAAGGCTCTTGTCATATTTCACCAAGATGATACTTCCCTTCTCTCTGTCAGAGCCAGAAAGGGATCTTTTAAGGATCTTCACTTTAAGAAACTGCTGGGGTCTGGAAGTTAAGCTCATAAAAGTGCAAGGCTGCTTCTAAGGCAATGACCCCCAGGAAATCCTCACTTTTAGTTTATAGTTAGCTTCTAGGAATTGGTCAAATTTACAATGTAAGTGTGCCTAACAGTTTATGTCTCCAATGACTTGTATTCTAGGTTAGCAGAAGTCCAATTGTGACTTTCTAAATTCATCTGTCCCTTCAGATTTGGGGCCCTTCAATTTTTTTCTCTGAAGGGTCCAAGAAAGCTATTATTTTCATTTTATCCTGCTTTTTCTAACTAGTTGATTTTGCAAAATCATTGATAGGATTAAAAATCATAGCCATAATTTTTTAAATCCTTATAATAATATATAGTGCCATGTACAAATTGAAACACCTTTAAGGCATTTAAATGAATTCAATAGGGAAATGCTCTTTTTTAAAAAAAATAGTTCAATTATATGATTTTATAGGCAAAACAACTTTAAGAATCACATAATTATTTTAATTTCAGTAGATTTAAATGATGACCCTCAGATATCTGTTTTAATAAAAAAATTCACAAGTCTTAATAAAATTATACAATATATTTACACTGGAATTGCAAGACTATTACTCTAATAGATCAGATTTTCACATACATTTCATATATAAAATAACTAACATTCAAATATTCTTTACTATTATGAAGTTCAACCACACTTTCTATTTTCTTAAACATTTTGTTCTTAATGCAAAATCTACATGGTGATAGAAGATGCACAACTGCTAAAGAAAAGAAAATTACCTCCCTGATTAACTGATTTATTGGGAGATATTCTATCTGATTGTGAGCACTGGATCTGCAAACATTCAAAGATTCTTCTCATTTTCATGACAATTGTGAGCTCCTTTACAATATTCACTTTGTCATGATATTTCCAACTTAAAAAATGGGTTTGGACTCACAGTTCATTTAGTCTATGTCCTGTGATTCATATCATTAACATTAGTTTCTTATCCCTTCTATATTTTCTAAGATTTACATCGGCACCAACTGATATAATAGAAAGAACAATGCCCATGCTTTCAAATAGAATCTTGTTCTATAAGGTTCACTCCTCTTTGCAGTAGTGTAGCTATTTCCTCATTAATCTCCTGGCAATCATCCTACATTCACTAGATGAAATCTGAAGAAAGTCCACATCTGGAAAACAACTGATCAAAGATGCTCAGTTTTCTAATAAATATAAGTAGGGCCAAGTAGGAAAATGAGTGACTGACATAACTGATCTCATGAGCAAAATATTATAACAGAGAAGAAATTAAGAACACTTAGAGAGTCTTAGAGAATTCTCCAGTCACCTGCCAGACCTTACCAAATGTATTGTAAACCCTAGCTTTAGCAAACTCTGATTTCTATAGTAAGATGAAACATTTGCTCTAATGCAAAAGAGAGACCACACCACTCTGCAAGGATCTTAGGGGGAATACAGTGATTTGAGGGAAAGAGGGCTCCCTTTTCTCAGGTACAAATTTTGGTGGGGGAGAATTAGGAATAGCCCTGCTAATCTCAAAAATGGCATGTTAACCTATGAGAAAGGGAGGTAATGACACCCTCAAATGCCTGACTCTAGTTATAAGATGAAATGTGTTGGACGACATGCTTGCTGACATTAGATTTAAAAAGGAGGAGGGGGAGGGGGAGGAGGAGGAAGAGGAGGGGGAGGGGGAGAAGGAGGAGGAGGGGGAGCGGGAGGGGGCGGAGAAATAATAAACAACAGAAAACATGCAGGTCCACCCAGCTCCAAGATTCATTCCTATTACAGGACTAGAATGAGGACTTACTTTATTCACCATCCCTATTCTGAAGAAATGTCTCCGGTCTACAGAGGCATCCTGAGTAGGATCAACAGTGTGATAAAGGATATGTAATTCGAGTATCTCTTTCATCAGTTGCAGCAAATAAATACTGCCTTTCCTTTGGCACCCAAATAAATACTGCACCTTCATGTCTTCCTCTCCTCGCCTCCTCCCCCGTTTTCTCCTCTCCTCTCCTTTCCTTATCTCATTTCCTCTGTCCTTCTTTGCTTTAAATCAAACAAAAGTCGTGTTTAATTTACTGAAAAATGTGTTGTGCCATGAATGATTTATATAAACCATTTCATAATCCATTTTGCAGCAAAATCCATGAAAATGAATTGCTTCCACCCATTGTTGACAAGTTAAAGCTTTACACAGTCACTTCGCATAGACTGAATAAAATTTGAGTTTGGCTGGAAGAAGGATGAACATCCTCTCCTGTAATCTCAATAGACTTTTCTGCCCATGGAATAGAAGAACTCAGATTCTCACAAAGGAATACAGATACGCTGGGCTCAGTGTAAAACAAAACAAAACAAAAACCCACAAAAATAAAATTCAAAGTTTGTTCCAACTTAGCAAGTAAAGTGTTTGTATAAACAGAATGTATCAGAGGCACTGAAATAAAACAAAGATGAAGAATTAATACATGACTTGAAGGCTAAACGAGAACATGGAAAGGGGAAGAAGGAAGAACAGAGTTTCAGAAAAACATAGAATCATCCAGTTGGTCTTTCTAGGCATGCTGGATGAGAATTTGATAACTTCCCTAGAGATATAAAACTGTATACCAGCTCAATAACACACTGCATATCCAGTATAACTCATTGTTTAGAAAAATAGTAAATATATACTGTGTATCATTATTACCATGGAGAGGAATTTGTCATCTGCATAATTTCTGATAACAAAGAAGCCCAACTGGCACTAGTATATACATTCACAATACTGGCATTTCAGCTATTTGAACCAAATATTAGTTCTAAAATGGGCAAAACCAGGAAAGCAACTTCCTCTCAGATTTTTGTCAGTATGAATACTCCATGTCAGTCTTAGTCTATGATAGATTTTTTTCTTCTATTTCTCTAAATACAATTATATTTCTTTGGCCTGGAAAATATTTTCAATTCTGTTTCATGAAATCCACTTGCTTCAAGAAAGAATGTGGATATTAAGCAGGTAATCAGTATTTTCTTTTTAATTTTTTTAATGTTTATTTATTTTTGAGAGAGAGAGAGAGAGCTCATGAATGAGTGGGGGAGCAAAAGACAGAGAGGGAGACACAGAATCTGAAGCAGGCCCCAGGCTCTGAGCTGTCAGCACAAAGGGTGATGCGGGGCTCGAACTCACGAACCGCAAGACCATGACCCTAACTGAAACTGGACCCTCAATAGACGGACCCACTCAGGTACCCTCCCAGTATTTTTTTAAATTCAAGTGTGAACCTTGCTAAAGAAGCAAGATGCTTTCCTGACCTAGGCTTAGTCAATCCATGAACTGCTTACTACTCAACAAACATTGCTTTCTTGGTGATAAAAATTCCAGAAGAAATTCAGGGGCTTATTTCCAATTTTGTTTGGCTCTCAACACAGATTCATACTAGTCCTACTGAACTCTTTCATTAATGCAATTAGTAGATTGAATTGATTTCCACTGGCTGTGAAAGACTGTGAGGCATCCAACAACTCCAGATTCTCACACACAGTTTCTTCTCTGTACAGGTGCAGATGGTAAAGAAAAATCCCAAATTGGATATGACTAGTGAGTAAGATGCCCTTCTCCCCAATCTGCTATTGTAAGTGCCTGCTAACCGACTCCTCCAGAATTCACAGTTATTTGTAATTTACTCCCCCAGTTCCACAAATGTCCCATTATAGATGTCAGAGTCCTGACATTTGGCACAAAGGGGGTAGGCATTGCTTAAAAATCAGTGGCTGATTTGGACAACATGGGTTCTTTAATCTCAACTGGATCTTACACATCTTTAAAAACTAAGTAACACAATACCGTATGTTCACATCTAAGCAATGTAATTACTATGCTCGCCCATGTCTCTTTCCGGGCAGGGCGGGGGTAGTTAGAAGGGACATTTGCACATTTGTTTAACTTGCCTTAAACCTAATGACCATCTTCTGATGTATACACATTTGGCTACAAGTCCTCCAAAGCCAGCCTTACTGGGCATGGGGACTAATGATGAAAGTACTACAAGCAATAGTCACATCAGTTGTAATAATTTGTAATGTTATGGTACACTGTCTTATGCCACAGCAGAAGAATCCTAATTAGCAGCCACCAAGCCTGGACTCTCCGGTCAGTAACAATCTGTTGCTAGTAAATCCGTTCACGAGCGTTAATACACATCCTAGGCAAAACTGCTTTTAAAAGAGAAACTCATTCTAAATTAGTTCAAAAGGTGATTGTTCTTACATATGTATGTCTACAAATATATATATTGTATGCACATATAAATTAAAATATCAATACAGTTAAAAGGTATTATTTTTAGCACTAATCAAGGATCAGCCACCGAGCTGATAATTTAACTAGGATTCTCTCATGGAATTCTCAGCAAAAAGAAAATATTTCTGTGTTCACTGTACAGTTGTGATAATGGAGACTCAGACATTTTAGTCATTTGTTTATGTTATAACCACCAAAAAACTAGTTGGAAGAGGTTTCTGTGTGGTTATAATCACCATGGAATAGCGACATAGAATCTGATTTACCATAATTGTATCTTAGCTCCATCGGAAGAAATAAATTAGCAGGCAGCTCCTTTTTCATAGTATCTAATGCTCATTTTGTTGTCCAACTGCTGTTTCCTCACTCTCCCTTTTCCCTCCCTCCTCTCCCCACACCTCTGCTACTCTCTGCATTTTCCCCTTAACTTCGTCTCTGCAGAAAAGTGTTCTCTGGTCAAAATTCCACAGTCTGACTGGTTTCTGCATCTAACCTAAATGGATTATATATCTCACTTAAAAATTATCGAAAGACTAACAAACTGTCTGGATTCGATTCAGAGGATGGCTGCTTACTCGTGTAGCTATTTAACTGTATGAAACTGGTGAAGTGGTCAATTAAGAAAAAAATGATTAATAAATTCCAAGTGTTGATATGCTTTTTCAAAGGATATGTTTGACCTATAATTACTGGAAAACATGAAGTAAATTAGTCAACTATCTCCACCTAAAAGCATTTGTTCCAATGTTCTAAAGTTTTAGAAATCTCATGTAAATCTTTCAATTGTATTACTTATATCTAAACATCCATACATATACAATAGTAAACAGTGTATCTATTTTGAATCTCACCTCAACAGTCACCTCATGCTCACACTTCTCTCTCCTTTACCCTAGAAACACCATTCCGTTCCCTCAAAGTACATCAGTGTCTGTACTTTCTTCACCTGCCCCGTTCAGAGTTTAGAATGTAACAGAGATAAGGTTGACACCCTTGTCTGTTCTGCTATATTCAATTTCGCAGTAGTTAGCAATTCCATACAAGAGCCTGTCATTACTCTGAATCTATTTCGTGTAAAAACTCAGGAAATTTATCTCAGGCTGTTTATTTCAAAGACAGACACCCTGAATTGGGACTGGGATATACATGTTCACTTTTATTCAATATTATTTTGGCACGTGCTATGACAAGTAAATTTCCATTTTGAAGTTGATGTTAAGCAGCCTCGAAGCAAGGAGCAGTAGTATTAGAAGCATAAGGCAAATGCAATAATCCTGTTATCAATTCCTTTGCTTCTGGTTTATTCCCTACCAAAATCAATCATTTTAACTGCTGCTATGTAATCTTCCAAAGTATCACTTTCATCATGTCATAATATTGGCCAAAATGCTATAGTTGTCAAAATTCATTGTCTCAAAGAATAAGAATAATTTCCTTTCTAACTTTTTTTGCAGTTTCCAAACTGCCTTTCTAACTTCATATACATATACTGTAATATCAATGTTTTCCATGCTAATTGAAGTGTGTGCCTTCGAAAACTTCATACTGCATCTTGCTGATGATTCCCGAACACTCTCTGAAAGAACACTGAAGACATGCTTCTTTTATAAGTCATAACCTTATCCATTTTTGCATGGGAATTTCAAAAAAGTTATTTATCTTTCTCTAGTCTACCTCCCCGAAAAATTCTGGAGTTGATTTCGTCGCAAATTCTCTAATGTCTATTAGCTTGCTTATTAAAGAATAATGTTGAGCACTATGTTTTAAATTGTTCTAATTGGCTCTTATCAGCGATGTAGGATTTGTGTTATGCAGTGTATGTTGCCAAACTGTTGATGTGAAATATTTAAAGATAATCCAAGTTTCAGTAAATCTAATAAAACTCAGATACACTGTAATTACTGGTGCTGTTACAACAGGTCAAAAGGTCAGAAGAAGGGATACAAATTAAAGGACTAAAGTATAGTTGTAAAGTCATTTAAATATGCTGCCTTGTAATACATCTCCCTCTCTACATTTATATACTTAAAACATACTTATCATGTTATGTTATAAAGAGAATAAAATTAAGATAATTTGTTAAATGTGTGTGTGAAAACACTGTCTGTGACCAATACAGGTTTGGGAAAAACTGAAAAAACAAATCACATCACAGGTTTTAGCCTTAGTATGCACAGATTTATATATGGTTCTTGGGTTCCATGAAAATAATACATTGCCCTTGCCAGGGTGCTCTTGAGTGTGACAGAACATCAATGAAGCATGAGTTTTCAAACAGTATCCTGAAAGCTCTATCAATGTCACATTAGGCGGCATCTACAAGCCTACTTCATCCATCAGAATTACTCTGACCTTCCCAATACAGTGTCATAATATTTTGATTTTAAATCCTTCTCATCTCAATATGTTCCTTTCTTCACTATAATGTAATATATGTATCATATGTTCATGTCTTATTTGAAAAGAAAAATTATGTTTTGAAGGTTGGAAAGTGCCTAGAGTTGGCATATAGTTTGAAGAGTTCCAAATATCTCTTCTATTGGTTGTACTATTATAATAAATATGCTTAATCTCTATAGTTTTATACTAAATATATATATATATATAATGTGATGTAATAATTGTTCATTGTTCACTTTGTAATTTAATAAATATTTACTATCTCTACTTATATGTCAGGCACAATGAGTAAAATAAGGGTAGGGCAGAGTGCTCACCTTCAAGATCTTTTTTTTTTTAATATAACACAATTTATTTTTTTAACATATGCAGTTATTTTCCATCATTTACAATACAGTAGTTGCAATGACACTCAAAACAGAAAAGCAAAGTAAAAAATCAAAACACCAACTTCTGTTTCATGTAATTAGACTTATACAGAAATTAGAAGGTTAAGTAACAACTAGTTAATCACCTAATTTCACAGCTATCTGAAGTGGCAATCGTTATATAGCAGCTTATCTATGATACA
>NC_043703.1:20301274-20312566 GCF_006229205.1 Suricata suricatta
CACCTTATACGCAGACACGCATGTGTACCTCCAGAGAAAAACAAGCTCATAATGCAAAACAGTAGGTACTTAAGAATCAAACCACAATAAGGAAAAAGACATCGGAATGAAAAACCTAACTACATAAACCAGATATGATTGAACTCATGAAAATATAAGTATAATATAATATGAATATAAAGAATAATACCTCAAGGAGATGATACATCATAACAACATCATAAAAAAGAAATTACTAGTTATAAAGAAGACTGAAAATAAATATTAGTGAAAAATAATGATTTGGAATATGCAAATATGCAAAGTAATAATTCACTAGATGGAGAAATGAGAGAATAAATATAATTTAAAAATATAAATTAAACTAGAAATTCAATAAAGTAACTCATAAAATTCACATGAAAATAAAAGAATAGGTAATATATAAAAAGTATTAGATGTGTAGAACTACTGTTAACAGAGTCCAGATGTATAAGGAGAAAAGTTAAAAATTAATATGTAGAATCCCAAAGAATTATAGGAACATAAAAGATCTCTTATTAAGAGGAATATCATAGTTTCAAACAGAATAGTTTAAAAAAACTATATAGAGAATAATATCAAAGAAAAAGCAATTTTCAAAAGCTGCTAAAGTTAATAGTCTTAAAGTGAAGAAAAGAAAAAGAAAAAGAAATCAGATTCTGACCAGCAGTCATAATAGTGACAAGGGGACAAGAAAACAGTCAGAAATCTTTCCTAAATTTTGAGAGAAAAACTAACTACTGATTTTATGTCTATATTAATAAGACATGAGTATATAATACATGTGTTTTCTACATGTGTCAAGTAGAAAAGGTTTACCAATATCAATCTTTGGTAAAGACTCTTGGTAGAAATAATGAGAAATAGAGAAAGAGAGAGAGAGAGGGAAGAAGAGAGAGACATTTTTCAAAGAGAGAACCAAAACTTCAAATAGGAAATACATATGAGTAAATGTTTGGCAAAGAGAAGAAACAAAGCTGTTAGATAAACCTCTTTTAATACCAGTCAAGTAATGGTGGGGAAAGAATCAAATAAACAAAATAGAATTAAAAAAAATAATACTAGTAAATAAAAATTAAAAAACTAGCACGGAAGTTCGTCCAAAGAGTGTCATAGTCAGGACTACGTGTAAGCAGTCCACCAGGGGTGAGGTGAAGAGAACCATGCACATCAGTTCACTGCAGCCCTTGTGGTGGGCAGGGAGCAGACTGACAGCCAGTCTAGCAGCAGGACCTGCCCGCCAATGAAAGCCCAGGGCACAGCCCAGGGAGAACACCCTGCAGTTCAGCGCTGCCACAGCTCTGGCAAATGCCTGGCCAGACTCAGCTCAAGCACGAGGTAGTCCCAGACTGGCCCGCTGACAACACAGGGACCAAACAGTGCCCACAATGGGCAAAGAGCCATTACAGACGACTGCACTGAAGCCAAATGTGGCTCAGCCATGACAGCAGTCGCATGCAACACACAGAGGAGGTGCCCCTGAAGCGCCAGGTTCTGGTGAACAGGGCACACTGAACTGCAGGTCATGATCTTGCTGTGGTGGGTTCGAGCCCCACGCTGGGTCTGTGCAGGCTCAGAGTCTGGAGCCTGCTTCGGATTCTGTGTCTCCTTCTCTCTCTGCCCCTCCCCTGCTCATGCTCTGTTTCTCTCTGTCTCAAAAATAAACATTAAACATTTTTTAAACACAGAGAATTAGGCAAAATGAGGACACAGAGAAATATATCCCAAATGAAAGATTAGGCCAACTTCGTAGAAAGGGAGCTAAATGAAATGGAGATAAGGACTATGCCTGAAAGAGAATTGAAAGTAAAAATTATAAAGACACTCACTGGGTTTGGGAAGAGTGAAGGATCTCAGTGAGACACTCTATGAAGAGATAGAAAATATTAGAAATAACCAGAGCTGAATAATTCAGTAACTGAAATTAAAAAACACTAGATGAAATAGAGAGTAAATTAGCAGAAGCAGAAGAACAGATCAGCAACCTAGAGGAGATCGTAATGGAAAGCAATCAAACTATGAAGAAAGAACAGAATAATAAAAAATGAAAGTGGATTATGTGAACTCAGTGACACCATCGAGCATCATAGCATTCACATTATATGAATCCCAAAGAAGTAAACCACGATTGTATGGTCAATTAGTCTTTGACAAAGAGGCAGAAATATACAATGGAAAAACATGTCTCTAACAAATGGTGTTAGGAAAACTGGATGGCTACATGCAAAAGAATGAAGCAGGACTACTTTTTTATACTATACACAACAATAAACTCAAAATAGGTTAAATGTGATCTCATCTAAATGTGAGATCTAAATCCATAAAAATTCTAGAAGAGAGCACAAGCAGTAACTTCTCTGACATCAGCCACAGCAACATTTTTCTACATAAGCTTCCTAAGGCTACAGAAACAAATGCAAAAATAAACTATTAAGACTAAACTAAAATAAAAAGCTTCTTCACAGCAAAGGAAACAATAAAAAAAACCTTAAAGTACAACCTATTGAATGGGAGCAGATATTTGCAATGATAGATCTGATAAAGGATTAGTATCCAAAATACATAAAGAACCAATACAACTTAATATCAAACAAAGAAAAAACAAAACAAAACAAAAACAAGGAACTAAATTAAAAATGGGCAGAATGCACAAGCAGACATTTCTCCAGAGAAGATATCAAAACGGCCAACAGACACAAGAAAAGATGCTTAACCTCACTCATCACAGGGGAAATACAAATCAAAACCACAAAGAGACATCACCACACACCTCTCAGTCTGGCTAAAACAAAAAACACAAGAAATAACATGTCTTGGCAAGGATGTAAAGAAAAAAGAATCCTCAGGCACTGTTGGTAGGAATGCAGACTGGTAAAGCTACGTTGAAAAGAGTACAGAGCTTCCTTAAAAAACTAAAAATACAATTGCCATATGATCCAATAATTTCACTACAATATGCAATTGACCCAAAGAATACAAAAACACTAAATTGAAAGGATATATGCACTCCAATATTTAATGCAGGATTGCTTCCAATAACCAAATTATGGAAGCAAGCCAATGTCCATCAATAAATGAATGCATGGATAAACAAGAGGTGCATGACATACACACCAGAGTATTACTCAGCCATAAAAAAGAATGGAATCTTGCCATTTGCAACACTTTGGATGGATTAAGAAGTATAATGTTATGTGAAATAAGTCAGTCAGAGAAGGACAAATACCATATGATTTAACTCAAATATGGAATTTTGGAAACAAAACAACTGAACACAGAACAAAGAGAAAAACAAAAACAGGTTCTTAAATATAGAGAACAAACTAATAATTACCAGAAGGGAATTGGTGGGGTGATGGTGAAAATAAGTTTAGTGGATTAAAAGCACATCTGTCATGATCAACACTGAATAATGGATAGAATTTTGAATTGCTATAGTGTACATTTGAAACTAATACATTAAAAATTAAAAATAAACCTTACAATTATAAAACGTATATGATGAAAAATAATATTAGAAGAAACATACAATCAATTTGGATCTTTATGAATTAGAGGTAATCACTTGAAAAATAAAAATCTTGACTTTAAGACTCTGGCAAAATCGACTTTAAAGCTGGTGTAACTCCCTACCCGTGAGAGTATCTGAGAACTGTACGTTGCTTCTAATAAATACAGTATGACAAAGACAAGGGGTGTCACTCTCATGATAACATTATATTAGACTACCTGGCGAGCAGACTCACACTAGAGATTCTCCTTGCTAACTTAAGGTTTTATATTGAATGTGTTTCCCCTCAAATTCATATGTTGAAAACCAAATTCCCAGGGTGGCTAAATTTGTAAACATAAGCTCCTTATAAGGAAGTAATTAAGTTTATGTTTTTTATTTATTTATTATTTTTGAGAGACAGAGAGAGACAGCGTGAGCAGGGAAGGGTCAGAGAGAGAGGGAGACACAGAATCTGAAACAGGCTCCAGGCTCTGAGCTAGCTGTCAGCACAGAGCCCGACGTGGGGCTTGAACCCAGGACCTGTGAGATCATGACCTGAGCCGAAGCCAGATGCTTAATCTTCTGA
Source organism: Suricata suricatta (assembly GCF_006229205.1). Taxonomy (NCBI): domain Eukaryota; kingdom Metazoa; phylum Chordata; class Mammalia; order Carnivora; family Herpestidae; genus Suricata; species Suricata suricatta. Next base: position 20,305,375 of record NC_043703.1, read on the forward strand.
GCCACCCTGGCGCTCCCTGAAGTAATTAAGTTTAAATGAGGTCACGCGGTTAGGGCCTGTCCTTATTTATTATAAGGATTAGTGTCCTTATAATAAAAGGTATGAGAGCTGTCTCTCCCCACGCACTTGCACTGAGGAAAGGCCATGCGAGGACACAGAAAGAAGGTGGCTGTCTACACCCCAGGAAGAGAGTACTTCCCAGAAACCAAACTTGCTGTTTTTTGTTCAGGGGTTTGCAGCCCCTAAAACTGTGAGGAGAAGAAAAGTTTGGTTAAGTCACCCAGTCTGTGGTGTTTTGGTAAGGTACCCTGAGAACACTGGATGAGGAAAAACAGTAGCCAGGGTGAATAGAGACCACAGGGAAGAAAAGGCACGCAGCAGCAACCTCAGAGTTCATTCGCTTGCCGTCGTAAACCTATCAATGAATGGAGGAGTATTAGAAGCAGATTCTTCGTTCCTGAACCCTCCGAATGAAAACTAACAAATAAAAACAAATTCAGCAAAGTTGCAGGAACAAAATCAACATACAAAAATTGGTTATATTTCTATACAGTAACAGTGAACAATCTGAAATGGAAACTAAGAAAACGATTCCATTTAAAATAACACCAAGAGGGGGAAAAGAGGTGGTGGTGATGGAGGAGGGCACTTGTGGGGAAGAGCACTGGGTGTTGTATGGAAAACAATTTGACAATAAAATGTTATGGGAAAAAAATAAAATAACACCAAGAATAATAAAAACTTAAGAATAATCAGAGAGAAGAAAAAAAGAAAGAACAGAAAAATTGCTTGAAAAAAGGATGACCAAAAAAATCTCAAATTTGATTAATGACAAATAGCTACACATTTAGAGCCTCAATAGTTCAAGACATGCAAAGAAATCCACACTGAAATATATTATAATCAAATTGTCAAAAGCCAAAGATGAAACATAATCCTGACAGCAATAAGGGGAAGCAACTCATCCCAAAGTATCCTTAATAAAACCATAGTAATTTTCTTATCAGAAATTATGGACACAAGAGTGATTAGCATAATATTTTCAAAGTGCTAAGAGAGATTATTGGCAACCAAGACTTCTATATCATCAAAACTAACCTTCAAAAATCAATCAGAAATTAAAGCATTCCCAGTAAACAACGGTTGAGACAGTTGGTCACTGGACAACCCACCATATAATAAATGCTAATATCTTTCAGGCTCAAATAAAAAGACAGTAAATAGTAACTCTAAGCAATATGAAGAAATAATGAACTCTGGTGAAGGTAATCACAGAGGTGAAAGTAAAAACCAATATTGTATTTCTGGACCTCTTTTTATTTCCATATAATTTAAAAAGACAAAGCATAAAACAATAATTATAAGGCTATGTTATGGTCACATAATGTATAAGAATATATATTATGAAATAACATAAGAGATGATCTATATAGAGTGGAAGTGTTTTATGCTATTTAAGCTAAGTTGATATCAATTCAAAGTAGATTGTAATAAATTTAGGTTGTTATTCTATATGGTAATCACTAAGAAAATATGTGAAAAAATAAACACAAAGGGAAATAAGAGGGAATTACAAAGATACCTTCCAAAAAAATAAAGCACAAAAGAGCCAGTGACAGAAAAAATGAAGAACAAAAAATATATATGACATACAGAAATCATATGATAAAATGACAGAACTCCTTCCTAACCAGCAATTATCTTAAATACAAATAGATTATACTGTCCAAAAGCTGAAACGCATAGTAAAACTATTAGAAGAACACAAGGGGTAAGTCCTCATGACCTTCAATTTGCCAATTAATTCTTAGATACCACATCAAAAATATAAACAATAGAAACAAAGATAATTTTGACTTCATCAAAATTAAAAACTTTTGTGCATAATTAAGAAAGTGAATGAACAATGTGACAAGCGGGAGACACCATTTGCAAATCATATATGTGATTATATCTAGTATCCAGAGCAAGGAGCTCTCAAAACTCAACAACAAAAATATAAAAATCCCATTAAGAGGCAGGCAAAACTTAAGTAGATGTTTCTTCACAGAAAATATAAAAATTTCCAACAACCATATAAAAAATGCTTAACATCATTAGTCATCAGAAAAAAACAAACCAAAAGCACAATATGTCACTCACACACACTTTGTATAGCTATAATCAAAAAAGAAAACAGTGTTGTTGAGGACATGGAATTAGAAAATGTTTACATTTCTGATGGGAATGTAAAGCGATTCAGTTGTTGTGGAAAATGATTTTTGGCAGTACCTCAAATAGTTAAATGTAGAATTGTCAAATGATGCAGAAATTCCACTCACGGTGTACATACACACAAAATTAAAATGGAAAGGCAAACGATGTAAATGAATTTTCAGGGCATCATTGCTCATAGTAATTACAAGGTGAAATCAACTCAAATGTTCCACAGATGAACGAATTGTGGCATATACATACAATGAAATATTACTCAGCCATATACTCAGATATGATGTAAACAGGTATGAACATAGAAACATTATATCTGGTAAAAGAAGTCAGAAACAAAGAGTTACATATTAAATCGTCCACTTACATGAAGTACATGCAATAGGTAAATCTGTAGAGGCAGAGAGCAGATTGGTGACTGTCAAGTCCTTGTGGAGAAGTAATGGAGAGTAACTAATGAACGCGGGGTTTCTTTTGGAATTGAAGAACATTTTTGGAAGTAGCACTAGTTGCTCCACAACACTGTGCATGTACTGGATTTAATGAATTGGCCACTTTAAGACAATTTTACATTATATGAACTTGACCCTCAAAAAAGAAATCATAAAAAAATACAGAAATGGAAATTATACACTGGAAAAATATAAACAAACAAAAGGTCATGGATTTTTTTTTAACATACACACTGAAAAAAATCATGATTTGATAAATACTAAAAAGAAATGCTACACATTCAAGTATAAAAATACTTGTAAAGAAACAAATTAAAAACTACAAACACATGTATCTAATAACTTAATCTCAAAGTACAAAGAACAATAGCTAGCAGAACAAGAGTTACAGGTAAATAAATCAATATTTGTAGTAAGATCTTTTAACATGCATTTAAAGAAAAAAAACAGACATAAGTGAAAGAGACAGGAAGAGAGAAAATGATAAAATGGAATTTATACATAAACACACTAATATGACATTTTTATATCAATTTTATGTTTTTATTCTTATTTTTTTAAGTTCATTTATTTTGAGAGAGTGAGAGAGATTGTGCATATGCAGGAATGGGGGAGAGGAAGAGTGAGAGAGAGGAAGAGAGAGAATCCCAACCAGGTTCCCTGCTGTCAGTTCAGAGCATGGGGTTAGATCCCATCAACTGTAGTAAGATGATCACCAGAGCCAAAATCAAGAGTTCAAAACTTAATCAACCGAGCCACTCAGACATCCCTTTTTTCAATTTTAAATTTGTGTCTTTGTGTTTTGCTCTTATGTGCTACAATAAAATAATGTAAAATTATTTAACCTCGTATCAAGTATTTACAAAATTAATTACATATAAACTCAAAATGATCTTCTAAATACCTATAAAGGATCAGCATTTTGTATATATACATATATATGTTCTTTGACCACAAATGAATTAATTATAAATCAAAACTGGAAGCATAGCTAATAACAATCCTTATATTTGGAACTTAATTATGTGTTCTATAGAAAGTAGACAAAAAAGCTAATACTTTAAAACTAAGCTATTGCTTAGTAATAAAAAATGTCAGTAATAAAAATGGCAATAATAAAATGGCTGGTGAGACATAGTTTAGGAAGTACTTAAACATAGTATTTTTGATTACTTTTTTTTCAAAGGGAATAATAACTGATTTAAAATTTATACATTAAATTTAAGAAATTAGAATAGGGAAACTAAACAAGTAAGTGAAAACAATATGAACAAATTATAATACTAAGCACATTAAAATAACTGTCTTTCAGGGAACCAGGGACATAATATTGGAAATAAGGGAACCAGGGTAAAGATAAAACATACGAGAGTTTTGATAAGCCATGGGCATGGACAGGGCTATCAATAATTTCTGAAATAAGGATGACACTGGGTACCGTGATACAGTCAACTTGAGTACAAGTGGTTAAGTTCTTTCCTTTACTAGTGCACCTAGCTGACAGAAACATGCAGTGTATGTGGTTCTTTTAAACATAGGAAAATACATAGAATTCACAACAAAGAATATTTTAAAGATTAATTGAAATATATAAAACTCAAAGTTAAAGACCAGTTTTTTATGAGAACATTTTTTCTATCAACATTTTGAAAACAGAATTTTTGGATTTCAGAATTACAATGATTGTGGCTCTCTCTCTCTATTTAATATAGAGGTAGATATATTTTGCATATATACATATGTTTTATATAGAAGTGTTGATATATAGTATTTTAGTTATATTTCAATATTAACTTTTTTCTAATTTCTCTTTTGATTACCTTATCCATCTATGGGTTAATTAACATTCTATTAATTTATAATAGTCTCATCCTTTTGATACTTATGGTATAATATTTATGGCCAAAATATATAGTCTATGTGACCATCTCTTCAAAAATTTGTTGAAACTTGATTTACGGTGTAAAGAAATGGATATCTGTCAGTGGATAGAACTGTTTTAGATATATTTAAGAAAATACATATTGTCACTAATTGTTAGGTTCTCAATCCTAGACATGTCCATTAAATCTTGTTAATTGCATCATTAATTTGTCCTCATTCTTACTAATTTTTTTTCTGCATGATTAATGAATTACTGGAAGAGGTATGTTAAAAATATCAGACTATTATGGTAAATTTATTGATTTCTTTTTGTGTTCTAATAACTTGAAAGAATTTTATTAGGTGCATGCAATTGAAAAATTACCATATAGTGAACTGAGTCTTAAATTGTATTTCCATCCATAATGGATTTCCCTATTGTTTTTTAGGGTGTCTAATAATATACACATACATGATTATTATTATACTTAGTATTCTTGTAAGCAAATTAGCAGAAGATTGCCAAGATGTCTCTTACTACAAGCAAAGGTCAATGCAATTCTATTAACATGAAAATATATTATGTAATATATGCTATTGTGACTATCACTACTGTAATTATTTGTAAAAAGCTGAATTCTATATTTTTCATTGTTATTCAAACAGCTAGGTACTTTACATACAGTAGGTGTCTTATGGTGATGAATCAAATTCAGAAAATAATACAGCTCTATGGCATGTCATTAGAGAATATTTTGATTTGGTCAATTCATCAATGATTGTTCCTGTAAGGTATGTTTGTGCACGAGCCTCATATTCACTGTGTGATGATTACTACTTCTGTAAGTAACTATTCAATGTATGGCTAATAATAAATCTCTTTAAAACTCACATTGAATGTTAGTGTAATTGCCATAGGATTTGCATCTTGTTCTAAAATAAGTCAGTTGTCAATTTAGAAATATACAACACAATTTTGTGATTCAACATGTCTTAAAGCACACATAATTCCTAAAATTTATTGTTCTGCAATTCTTTGCCAAAAGTATTATCTTATTCTTTCTTGATAGAATTGCTGCAAACAATTCTCTCAAAATGTGAACATTATGATATTGTCTACTATCATACTATTATATCTGAGGAAATTAAATTACCAGTGTTTAGAATAGGAAAGATGCCATTTAGAAGCTAACAAAAAGTTGTTGCATATTACAGAAATCATACGATTAAATGATTTTTGAGAAGTCAAATAGTTTTTTTATTCCCTAAATTATGTAATGATTTCAGTTATTCTTAAAAATATATTTTGCATTTGTTTTTTAAAATAATTATTTTATTTTGAAATTTATTTGCAGTATATATTTAACAATTGGATAATAATGACCATTTTTATCTGAGGACTCTAATTTTGGTAAGCATTTTTTATTTTCAAATATTAGACAAGTATATTGTATTCATTTTTCTTTTTTCAATGTTTATTTTTAAGAGAGAGAAACAGACACATTGTGAGCAGGGGAGGGGCAGAGAGAGAGGGAGACACAGAATCGGAAGCAGGCTTCAGGCTCTGAGCTGTCAGCACAGAGCCCAATGCAGGGCTTGAACCCATGACCCTTGAGGTCATGACCTGAGCTGAAGTCAGGTGCTTAACCGACTGAGCCACCCAGGCACTCCATTCTATTCATTTTTCTATTATTTTTTCTCTGATTTACAACTTTATTTTTCACTGTTTTCCTATTTCAGGTAATGCCAGATATTATCTCCCCAAAACTTTATTACTAAAATGAATTCAAATATTAAGCTTTTTGCATAGAAGCTAGAAAGGCTTTAAAATTTACCACCTTTTAATATTTCTTAATAATGATATTTTAACTAGAGATGCAACAAGTTACAGATGGCTAGTTTGTTTTAACCTGGCCAGTGAAGCTTACTCATCATTCAATACACTCATTTCATGTTTGTTGCAAAAGTTTAATAATAGTTATTATTCTAGGCTTTTACTGGCATATTATAGGTTTAAGGTATTATAAAAGTATCACACTTTATGAGTGAGTTTATCTACTCAGCGTACTTTTATTGACTGAGTATGTGCCAGGCACTGTTAAAGTCACTGAGATTGTGATGAAGAATAATGTAGACGTGGACTTGAGCAGTGACATCATGGGGATCCAGTGCTGAGGTATCAAAAAAAATCAAATGCTTAAAAATTATAGATATAAATTTGAGAAGCATAATTATATGTTTATAGGCAGACTCCACAATCATTGCAGAGCCTGACACGAGGGCTCAATTCCGGGACCCTGGGATCATGACTTGAGCCTAAATCCAGTCAGCGGCTCAACAAACTGAACCACCTAGACAGACCTCAGCTTCTCTTTTAAATTCAAATCAATAAAATGGAATAAAGTACATATTACATATGTCAGTCAGACAGGAAGTGCACCTTTATAAAGTACATGGCACAGATCACCTTTGTAGAAGTTTTACAAAGGTCTAAGCCATTCTATATGTTGATTCCTAACCAAAAAAAAAAAAATCAATTGGTTTCTGTAATCTATTTACTGAGGATAATTTCTTCTTTATCATACGGCTACATCTTGATGCAAAACGGTAACACTAGCAACACTTTAAGAAGTTTTATAATGATTTATATGTGTTCTGGGTCTAGCAAA
>NC_043703.1:20312666-20328581 GCF_006229205.1 Suricata suricatta
TTTCTGTAATCTATTTACTGAGGATAATTTCTTCTTTATCATACGGCTACATCTTGATGCAAAACGGTAACACTAGCAACACTTTAAGAAGTTTTATAATGATTTATATGTGTTCTGGGTCTAGCAAAATACATATTTAAATCTGAATTTTAAGCTACAGTGGTGATGAGAAAGAATCAAGGACTCTTGTTTCCCCTACACTCATCATCAGAAAATCCTCACCGTGATATATGCAATGCAATTATATCATATGTCATATTATATATCATACCATATGTATTAGTTTTCCAGAGCTGCCATAAGTGTACCACCAACTGGGTAGTTTAGAACAACAGCAATTATTCTCTCAAAGTTCTGGATGCTAGAATTCTGATATCAAAATGTCAGCAGGATTATCTTTCCTCTGAAATCTCCCAGGAAGAATTCTGCCTTCTTTCTAGCCTGTGGTGGTCGCCAACAATTCTTGGTGTTCTTGGCTTATGTCTGCATCGCTCCAATCTCTGTCCTTGTCATCACACGGCCTTCTTCCATCAATGTTATGTCTCTCCTCTGTTTCTGTCTCTAAATTCCTCTCTCTTTTAAAGGGCACTAGTCAGTGAATTTAGGAACCATACTAATTCTGCATGACCTCATCTGAATTTGACTACATTCACAAAAAATATTTCCAAATAGTTTCTAAGTGGATATCAACTTAGGAGGAGGGGCACTGTTCAACCCAGCACATCATACCTTATTGTATCATATCACATATTATAGCATATAGTATTAAGAGATTTTTTACAATTCTAGTTTTGTTGAGACAAGTGGGTACAGATTAAGGACTAGATGTAGGTTTACCTATAACAACAGTCTCTAAATCTTATCATTACTGACATTTTGGACTAGGTTATTTTTTTGTTGTAGATACCTGTCATCATAGTAAATTTAAAAGCATCCCTGACCTCTGCACACTACATGTCAATACCACACTCCTCTCTCTTGAGGACTGTAATTATTTTCATAATCAAAAATATCCCCTGACATTGCCAAAGGTACCCTGGGAGTAAAATCACTTCTAGTTGAGAGTCAGGGTTAAGAAACATTGGACAGTTTCATTTTTCTCAGTGGAAACTACTGTACCACTGACTCTTATTTAGACCATTATCCTGCAGGAAATCTAGTTTTCCTTTTCTTTGAGAGAGAAAAAAAGACAGAGACATCCTTATTATGCTATCCTACCTATAAAGACATTTGTTATATATGAGAAAAAAGTGTTTTTCAAGAAATGACATATGAGACTAAAATGGAAATACATTCACTAGAAAGAAACTGCTATGTAAAGCCCAGGGCCATGTTGTTCTGGCCACAAATTATTTCATGTTAGGATACCTACATGAGAAGACAAATTATCAAGGATTTGACCGCTTGGAATCAGATTAGGAAAATGTACTTTTCCAGGTAAATTTCTTACCAAATTTTCCAATAGGGATATACCTGATGTGGCCTTGAAAGTCCATCATGGCAAGACAGAACACCTGTTTCCCCAGATGAGCTTTGGATGGGCACATCCACTGTTTTCCTTTGTTAATATCTATCACTTCCTTTTTTCCCCCTAAATTCATTGCTGTGTAGCTCTTAGAAAGATTGCCAAATCTTTCTTTAGGCATGTTATTATTTTAGTCTTAGTTGAAAGAACAATGTTGATCTGTAGCCAGATGACTTGAGGGAAATATTTAACATCTTAAGTTGCCCCATAGTCTGTTCTCATCCACCATCTTGACTGCATTATTTACACTTTTATAAGACTATTTAAATTGCTAGTTACTGAAAACAGGTAACTGACACACATTCATGCCATCTTTCCCTAGCAACCAACAATACCTATATATTTCCCATAGAAAAAATGGTTAATCTAAAATCCTGTATTATGAATAAACAACTAAAGAAATCTTCACTGTTCATTATTTATTAGGTCACAGATTTCCAGGATACATTTTATTCTTGTATGCATTTCAGCATCAGTTTTAAGAAGGATCTCTAGACATCTATTCCAACATTGTTTTTTACTCACCACACTAGCTAATCTATTGTTGTCTTTATTATCAATAAACAATTATTGTATTTAGCCCAATAATGCATGTTGCTCATTCTCTGAAACAATTCATGTTTTTCTTCCATCTTTTTTCAAAGTATGCAGACTGTCTCCGACCTAGTCCTTGGTTCTCTTCTTGGTGTCTGCTCACTCCTTTAGTGGTCTCTTCTTTTATTACAGTTCACATAAATACCAAGAAAAGCAAAACCGTATCTCTAGAATATAGTTCTCTTCAGAATTCCTGCCTCATACCTCCAACTGCCTACTTGACATCTTGGCTTAGACTTCCACTACACATCTCAATCTAAACTGTAACCAAAGCCCTGTCCTTCCTCCTCAGACCTATACTCTCTTCAGTCCTCTTCATTCTGTTCCTCCCATTGATCATGACATACTTGAAGTTATCCTTGATTCCTTTTTTTTTTTTTTTTTTTGCTTTCTCCACCTCACATTCTGTTCATCACCAACCCCTGCCGGTCAGATGTCAGGAACACATGCATTCTAACAACTCCTCTCCACTGATACTGAGGACACCCTGTAGATATTATTACATCTATAATCCATTCTTGAGATTAAATCCAAATGAAGTTAGAGCAAATTATGTTTCAGAATATGTTGTTCTTCTGTTCTAAACTTTAAAGGGCTCCCTATCCTTACATGGAACTTGCACTTCTAACTTTTTGAGAATGAGATGCATCTTAAAATTGCTCTTGCTTGGATGGATTGAATTGGTATCCTCAAGAGACATGATTTGAGTTTGTGTACATCCTGAGAACAGTCAGCTTATATTCTCTGTAGGAGATTTTGGAGGGCATGGAATTTATAGTGTAAATGTAAATCTTAAATCTGAATGAGTACTATCCTATAGTTCTATTATTCAGGGGAGTTGGTTTTTTTTTTTAGCCCCTTGTTCCATCTTTTGTCAGGGGAGAAAGAGAGAGAGAGAGAGAGAGAGAGAGAGAGAAGTCTCCTCCCTTTCATTTTCTATTTTGTCACCTTTACACTGTATAAAATTATACCTCCTACTAGACTCTTAATTGACTCTCATTTTTGGTAATTTGGTTTTTAATATTAAATGATAGTACATGTTGTATTTGGAGAATTTAACATGAGATACACACATACATTCTAATCTCCACTCTGGAGATGTAGCCACTGCTTAGAAAACTTTATAAAATTTATTTTGCATTCTCACTTGTTTGATCTTCTGGAAGTCAAGACACACATAACATTCTGTGTTAGATTAACATTCTGCTTATAGTGGAGCCTCATCACATAAGAACTGAAATGGTGTTAGTTTTAGGATTATAATTCACTATATTTTAGGAGAGTTTGACAATTTTTTAATTTTACTTTTATCAAAAAATAGTTCAATAAAATATAAAAATTATTAAAAACATTAGAACCTGTTGTTTCCAAATAGACTGTTCACAAGACTCAAATCAACCAGCTAATTTCAAAGAATATTATCCTATGCTCTTGGACTGGTGAACATATCCAGGCGGGAAGTTTCCTGAACCACGGGGAAACTTACATAACAAAGTCGCGTCACTACCCAAGTTACAGTGTTAACGAAGGACAGCATTCAGTTGTGTCAAAGCACTGAATTTTGGATGCCAAAGAAAGAAATTACCTATGTGATGCCTACATACTCAAAATACCATGTAATAAGTTTTGTTACCTAATTTCTTTAGATCTCCATTTTAGTAAGTAGTTCTAAAGATGAATAAGATGTAACGAAGGACAAGTCCTTTGTAAACAGTTTACTGACTACTGAGGAGGAGGGTAGAAGGCAGCAGGTAAATCACTAACAGGTGCATTAAGAAAACCAGGTCTCAATAATGTTAACTATGTCAGGGAGTTCTCAAGGACCAATAATTCTAGAGGCACACAATGTAAGTTATATTGATTCAAAATCTAGTTTGCAGTGGTTGATACTTTCATTAAGTCCCTTGAAGCAAAAAGGCCTTCAAAAGCCAGTTGCAATCCTGTGATTGGAAAGCAATACTGTTCTGTCTGTGTGAATTAAATATAAATCAGACATGTTTCAGGTCAGTCTCCCTTTAAGGAGTATCCTGGTTTCCAGTAGTAATTTGTGACATTTGTTTTTTAAATGTAAACTTTAAGAATCCCTAAGAAAAGCAATGAAAAAGTATATAAACTTTCATTCTTGCATAAGGTTTCAAAGGATTAAAAAACAAGCTGAAGTCTTCTAATGGCCTCATAGGAATCCATAGGTCAAGGATAAGATTTTCTGTCTAAAGGATACCAGACTAATGAATACCCTGAAATGCTGGGATTATGGGGCTATTTTCCAGTGAGAATCTTTCTAAGATATTCCTTATATCCATAATGAACATTAGAATAGAGAGTACAAATAGTATTTTTTTCTCAATTCATTTGTGGATATTAAAACTTAGGTTGTAGACCTAATTAAAATGAGAACATAAGAGATCAAGTTATAAAGACAATGTAATATTTTCAAAGGTAGAAATCTACTTAATGTATATTACGGAGAGTGCTAGAAAATATGTATATACATGCATAGTGTACACTATATATAATACATATTTTCTACTGATTTGGTTTTTTAAATTTACATCCAAGTTAGTTAGCATACAGTGCAATAATGATTTCAGAAGCATAATCCAGTGATTCATCCCTTATAACACCCAGTGCTCATCTCAATAAGTGTCTTCCTTAATTTCCCTTGTCCATCACCCTACCTACAACCCCTTCAGCAACCCTCAGTTTGTTCTCTATATTTGAGTCTCTTATGTTTTGTCCCCCTCCCTGTTTTTAAATTATTTGCTTCCCTGCCATATGTTCATCTACTTTGTATCTTAAATTCCACATGAGTGAAGTCATATGCTATTTGTCTTTCTCTGACTTATTTCACTTGACATAATACACTCTAGTTCCATCCACAAAATTTCAAATGGCAAGATTTCATTCTTTTTGATTGCCAAATAACATGCCATTGTATACATATAACACATCTTCTTTAGCCATTCACCTATCGATGGACATTTGGGCTCTTTCTATATTTAGGCTATTGTCAATAGTGCTGCTATAAACACTGGAGTGCACATGCCCCTTCACGAAAGCACACATATCTTTGAATAAATACCTAGTAGTGTAATTGCTGGGTAGTAGGGTAGTTCTATTTTTAATTCTTTAAGGAACCTCTATACTGTTTTCCAGAGTGGCTCTACCAGTTTGCATTCCTACCAGCAGTGCAAAAGGATTCCTCTTTCTCCACATGCTCACCAACATCTGTTGTTGCTAGAGTTTTTAATTTTAGCCATTTTGACTGGTGTGAGGTGATACTGTGGTTTTGATTTGTATTTCCCTGATGATGAGTAATGTTTAGCATTTTTGAGTGTACATCATAACATACTCAATGAGATTCTGATTTTTCATTTTTATATCATATCTTTCCTGGATATGTATTTCTCTAATCATATCACCCTCACAGTCTTATCTATCTTGTAGGACTTAACTGATCTTTTCGGTGGGTAGTGGATCATCACTTATAAATGCAGGCAGAAAGGTAAGACATTTATTAGGAAGTTTTTGGAGTTAAGAAGAATGCTATACTTAGAAGATGTCAAAGGAAAAAAGTATCAAAAGAATGAGCCACTGGTAACTGGAAAGTCACGCATTCCAAGTTTAATATGAATCTATGACTTACTATCCAGGTTAATAAAATTCTTATCTGAAGGATTATTACCTAAAATGAGTCTTTTTATTATTATTTGATTCAAAACATCTTAGACTTTCATTTAAGTATTTTATGATATTATGCTAACCTACTACCTTAGATCCACAGTCCTATGTTTCTTTGGACATCTGGCTTTCCGCAATGGCCAGGTTAAACTATTACTTCTTGGTAGCGTATCTTAAAGTTATTTTGAAGTTATTTAACTTTTCTCTGTCAATATCCTCATCTGTCAAAAGATGACCAAATTGCACACATATCCACATGCGCACACACACACACACACACACACACACACACACACATGCACACACATATTGTAGGGAAGATTAAATGAGTTAAAACATGTAAAATTGCCAACACATAGTAAATACTTAACAAATACTAGTTGGCATTTCTCTCATATCTGAACATTTTTATTTGCTATTTTCCTATACTAAGGAAATGTCTCCTTATGTTATACATGTCTTATTTAATTGACTGGTCTATTCATAATGTGAGGTGTCTATGAAACATAATTTAGCACTTTGAACATGGTATATGAATAAGGTAACTGTACCAGATTTAGAATGCACGTGTCTATACTGGTGGTATATGTATAATGTGACTCTGATCCTGTGATCCTGATGTTATGAATGATGATTTGAAAATCTATGTTAATATATTTAAATTTATTCTAAAATGCAGCTTTCAAAACTTCTCATATGATATATAAAATCTTTGTTTACCATGTGGAAACAGTGTATATAAAAGCCAAAGGAAAACTTTTTTCTAACTGTAATGAATATAACCCTGCGCTGTAGAAAACTATAAATTTGCTTTCTACAGTTACAACATAAACAGTGACTGGCTAAATAGGAAAAAAATTTTTTCAGATGAAACATATTATTAAAATATTGAAATACATTCATGATCCTATGTGACAGGGATATAAATCAAATTGAAAACTCAAGTCATGTCAAGGTGGAAATATGCAAAAAAATGATACTCGTGAAAATTATGTTTATGTTTTTCATACTGTACACATACAACCACATGTTTATACATATAAAAAAGCCCTGGGCCACAATAAATGTAAAGATATACTAAGAGAGTAATGATAATATTACTTATGAATAGAAGTAAAATATACCAAAAATTGAATATAAAAGTGCTATGAAAAGGGGATACATACCATTTTTATTTAATAGATATTTTTGCTTAAACCTTTATTCAAAGCATTTTTAATGAGTTAAGATATAAGATAAAATCACACTAAATGTGAAACCTATTTTAATGTAATTAAACTCCTAATTAATCTTCTGGTTGAGCTAAGGCACTGGATGCCTGGTTAATGTTCCAAATAACCTATATCTTAGTTCTGTATATATCATTTCATGAGCTCCACTGTATTTTTTACACTTAAATAGATTTAATTTTTCAATGGAAAATATAATAATGATACATCTTTCATGGGAATATTTTCCAGAAGGCAGCTAGTGTATCATTTACAGAAGCATCAATCCAAACTAACCAAAAGGTTTCTTTTATCCAGTAATTTCTGTTACACATAACTTTTGAAGATCTCTTATTTGTATGTTGAATCTATTGATATATCACATTGTTATCTATTTTGTTAGTTGGAATAAAACATTTTAAGCAAATACATTTAACTAAGTTCATTCTCTACTATGTAAAGCACTAACATCACACTAGAGAAGATAATAAAACAAAATAATGCATTTTTAATTTATGTACAACACATAGGAAAAATAAAAAGTTTGCTTTCTGGAAAGATTTGCAGAAATAAAAATAATTCTGTGTTTTCAAAATCTGAAAAATTGTAGAATACTGAGGTATTTAATTAGAGCTAGACTATATAACATTTTTTCCACTTGATTTCACATAATGTTATCATTTGCACTGGCATATTGCTAATAGATTTTATACTTTTTCAAAATAGAAAACAGGAAATAAATGTGAAATGATTGCTGATAAAATCAGGAATCAATTGCTAATAGACAAACTGTTAACTAGTCTTGGGGTTTTTAAAATTTCTTTCTAATGGCCAACATTTTTCTCAATTTTAAGAGGTACTGTTCTCATTTTATACAGATAGTTAGAGTCCAGGTAGAGTGCTTACATAAATATTTTACTAAAATTGAGAGTGCTTGATGTTTTCCAGGGTAGGTCATGTTTTCTTAGGTAGTAGAACTAGATTTTGAATTTCTTTCCATGGACTATCCCTTTAGGAGAAATAGATGCACATTGGGGAAGAATATGGAAAAAGTTCCCCTTCCTTATTTTCTTTAGAACACACACACACACATTTTGTAAAATGTATTTTCAACATGGATCTGATAACAGTATTATATTTCATAATTGCAGCTTCACTTACTTTAGTCATTTTTCCTGTCAAAAAATAAATGATTGGTAGGACTAAAGCATGTGTGTAATGGGTATTGGCCACTATAACTTCTTTAATCTCATCTTTCTAGTTATATTAGCTAAAAGCAGTTATGAGTAGATGACCAGAGCGAGGTAAATACACACTGAAGAGGGCCAACGGCTCTCAAGTGGAGTTGGGAGGTGAGGCCAACAGCACGATCACATCAAAAACAACCAGTTCTGATCTAATTACGCTGGGTCAATCTTCATTATCCATTACTGGAAAACCATAAAGCCTAAGGCATTTATCATTTTTCTATCTTGTCTTCCTTTTGGAACATACCAATTATTTCATTTGTTTTAAAATGCTACAGATATTCTTAGAATCATTGAACGATTACACCCTAAAATGCAGAAAGAGATAAGTTTATCACAAAAGCATAATGTACCAACAAGTTTCAGAGAGCAAAAGGAGGAATTCAAAGATCCTGTTCACTTGAAAATGATGGATCTTCAACATGGAAAATGTTTTGAGAGAAGCTGGATGAAACTTCAAATAGATGGCAGAGTATAGTGTAGAATACAGCAAAGGTCAGGCATCTTAAACATCACAGTCAATATGTATGTAAACACACACACACGCACACACACACACACACAACACACAACACAAAACACATAATGCTTGGAATGACAATAGGAATGGGAATTATAATCTGAATGTTGTTTCTTATATTTTTAGCATATAACTAAATACGAATTGTAGCAATTACAAATTTCTTCTTGATGACACATAGTAGAGAGAAGACATTAGAATAAAATTATAAACTATATATTTTTCTATCATATTTTAATGCTCTCATGTTTATGAACAATTAATTAAATAGCAAGCCATTAAAAAGATGTAGGCAAACTTACCTGACCCAGTAAGGGGGAATGTGAGTGTCCTGTTAATATCATGTTGCATCTTGCTGAATGAGAACATATCTGTATATGTAATGATCTTACTTTTACATTCTTTATATCTACACAGGAAGGGAATTTGCTGAATCAAGAGTCGATGCATAAAAAGTTATGTTGACAACTGTCAAAATCATGCAGGCAAGGAGTGTTTATTTTTGTTGGAGCCCAGTAAAGTAGATCCCAGAGAGTATTACGACATATGCATTTAAAAAAGGTGTCTACCAAAATGCATAAAATTACTCCTTAGATAGGTGATGGTAAATTCACTATTACTTTAGTCTAATTTTTTTTAAAGTAAAGAAAACTGTATATAAGTAATTTGGATTGCCCTTAAATAATAAATAATGGCTCACTGTTTAAAAAGTTAGATTTTTCACAAATTGTAAATTCAAATAAAATTTGACTTAAATGTCCAATGTCATTATTTAAAAGTCTCAGAAGAGGGACATTAGGGTGTATGGATGGCTTGGTCAGTTGATTTCAGTTCAAGTCATGATCCCAGGAATCATAGGATTGAGCTCCGCATTGGACTCCATGCTGAATGTGAAGCCTGCCTGAAGTTCTCTCTCTCTCTCCCCCTCTGTCCCTTTCTCCCACTCATGATCTAAGATAAAACTTAAAAATATTTTTAAAAATGAAAAAATCAAAAGAGGGAAATTAGAAAATCTATATATGACACATCAACATGTATGTGTATATATACACATTTATATGATATTTATGTATATATATTTGTGTGTATAATGACATACGATTATGGAATAATTATTAAAGAAACAAAATTACTACCTTGATCTTAAACACAGAACTGAAGAAAGCAGCTATACTGTGTTGTACTATATTCACTTATTAAGCCCACACAGTTTTTCTTGTATTTGGTTACAAAATTAATTACTAGTAAGTCTTTGGGTGTGGATTATAGAAATACTCAAGATAACACTGTTGTAAAGATTACAGAAAGATATTTGTTACTAATGGTCAACAAGTACAGAAGTAGTAAATCCAGTCCTTTAATCTACTTGATTTCAGATGGATAAATTACTTTCCATCATGGTATTCTACTGGGTTCTGTTCCAAGGCCACCACATTGTACAGGATAAGAGCTAAAGGTTCACTTGCATTTCAGGCAGCAAGACTAGATAAGAGAAAAGAGATACCAGGCTCCCTCCTTTAAGAATACTCATCAGAACTAGGGAGCCTAGTGGCTCAGATGGTTAAGGATCCAACTTCGGCTCAGGTCATGATCTCATGTTTAGTCAGTTCAAGTCCCACATTGGACCCTGTGCTGTCACTACAGGGCACATTTTGGATCCTCTGTCCCCTCTTGTCTCTGTCTCTGTCTCATTTGCACACACATGCACATGGTGTCTTTCTCAAAAATAAACATTAAAAACTTAGAGAATACTTATCGGGATGGGTTTTACATGCCACCAGTAAGAATTTAGTCACATGATTGAAAACCGTCAATAAGGGTCTCTGGGACATCCAGTCTGATCTTCATGTCTATGTATCCAACTAAGACTCAGACTTTCATTGTTGAAAAACAAAGAGCACATATTTTTGAGCAGTCCCTTCTTTAAAAAGTTCTCATAATAGTACCTAATACTGTAGTTTTCTATATAATTTATATAAGAAAGTTTATGTAAGAAATGGCATCATAATACATATATCACTTTATAAAACTTTAATGGTATGTAATAGTCTAAAGGTTATCTAAATGCTAAATTTCCAAGAACATCTCTACTTTCTTTCAGAACATCCTTCTTGCTTCATCAGTAATAATTATGTTGATACTAGGGATGTTCTTTCTTCTGTCCTTGTCCTTAGAAAGTTTACTTACTTAAAGCTAAGTGAAATAAAAGACTCAAGGTAAAGTCTCTCACACACACACATACACACACACACAGTTCTAAATCAAGGCACATTGTTCTAAAAATCTAGAAAATGGCATAAAGGGAAGATTGGAAAAACAATATATAGAAAGAGGAATTTGCATCACTTACAAAAAGTTAGGAATCTAATCTATGGCGTTCAAGAATCTGAATGCCATAAAATTTATTTGGAGTCTAATAGATAAGGTGCAAATGTCTTCAAAATTCTAAGAAAAAATAATCACCAACCTAAAATTCCATATCCAGAAAAACTACAAATCAAATATGGTAAAAGAAAGCTTACTAAGTCATGTGCCACCTAAAATTGTGCCAAGCATGCCTAAACATCTTGTAAACATAGAGACTTATACTAACAGCATTGTATGTCAGCAGAACTTTGAGTTAACAATAATGTACTCGTTCATCAACTGTGACAAACACACCACACCAGTGTAAGACAACCCTAATGTGCTCAGCGTTTCACATGTATCCAGGCAGAGCAGGAGAGTTGCTGCCTTGCTTCATCTGACTTCCCACAGTAAAATTAAAAAAGAAAGATGGGAGTTTAAAATAAAGAATTTTTCAGCATACCAACAAAAGTCAAGAAAAGAGAAAGGCAGCAGAGATTTCTGGGTTTGAAATTTAAATTATTTCTCATTCCCACCTACTTAAAATTTTCAAATAAAGAATGAGCTTCAGAGCAAAAATTAAACTCAGCATGTAAATAGAAGATCATTGGTAAAGATCTCAGAAATAATTAAAAAACGGCCTCAGAAAAGTGTTCAATTAGGTGAAAGGCCCACAAGTAATCTTCTAGATATACCTCGTACTTTTTATTTACCTTTAGATCTTCTGAAAATCTTAAGAAAGCTGTTCTTCAATAGCCTTGCAGGAAGCCCATGGCAGAAAAGTTCCTACATTGGAGAACATTTTTAATATGGCTTTTGTCTAATTGAGCAGATAACCAATTGATTCATAAGAATTCACAACATTTTTATAAAGAGCTATTTCAGCTTAAACCAAAAAGGATAGAGGCAGTGTGAAATGAAAAGGGAACTTGGATCCTCAAACCTCTGAAGGGCAGCAGTTGGCCCACAGAACTCTTATCTGGCAACACGTGCCCAGCTGAGTTTCAGAATCGCTAGTAAATCTGTGCACCTCTGAGATGCTCCCCATTTCTCCCCTTTTTGAATGGGAGTGGTTATATTGATTATTCTACTCCTATTTCAACATTGCATTTGAGTCATGAGTGTCAGCATGAGTGTCAGAGAACTTGTCTTTTTAGTTTTGGGGTGTCAAGGTTAAGAAAAACTAAATTCATAGAATTTTATAAAAGCAACCCACTTCTGATGTCCTGATTCAGATTAACAGATTCTGGACCTCAAGCATGAGCATTATGCAGATCACAGGTCAGCAAACCACGGTCCAGAGGGCAATTCTAATCCACATGTCTTTATGAATGAAGTATTATTAGAACATAACCATATATGCTCATTTGCACATAGTCTATGTATATTTTCACTTTGATATGGCAGAGCTGAGTAGCCTAGACAGAAACTATATGTCATACAATATGTTAAAATACTTACCATTTCATAGATGATTCTTCAGATATGGGTCTTAGGAAGTGGTAAATGCATTTTTCATATGAAAGTAAATATTGTATAATCAGAGAGTGATGGTTTTAAAGCATGTCTATACACTTATCAATCATCCCACAAATATTTGAGTATAATTTCTCTCTCCTCAGGGTCCAGTCTTAGTTTCTTATTTCCAACAAACAGACTGCAGTAAAAGTAGCAGCGTCTAAAGCAAGGCCCCCCAAATACTACAGCTTTGGCTTGGCTTAATCTTTCTTAGGATATACACTCTTGGAACCCAATTAATGTGCTCTGAGGAAGTCCAGATTAGTTTACAGGGAGAGAAACATGGAGAAGCCCATGTGGAGAGAACTCATGTGACTACTTCAAAGCCACTAACCACCACCAAACACCAGTGAGAAAAGATTTAGATGATTTCTGCTCCATGGCAGAGGAAGTATGAACACAGAGACAACGACTTGGGACTTACTGGTTTTACTACATATCTGACCATTCAAAACTTGCCAGCCTAAAAAAACAGTAGAATGTCCTTGTAAAGACTGAGTTAGTTTGCCAGCTTAGGAAAGCACCCTGTGAGTTGGGGCATTTTTCTCTGGGATGTAGTGTATAAGCTTACACAGCATTGTTGCTCAAATAGCTAAAATATGTGAATACAGGAAACAAGGGGTGGAAGTGATACTGGCCCCCTCTTTTAATCATCCCCTGTGATTTCCTATAACTTTTGGCCCTGCAAATTTGAAATACTGTTTTTTGTTTATTTGTTTTTGTTTTTAATTAGGGATCAGGAATTCACATTGATTCAATAGAATTAAAAGGATTACAAGAGACCTTGTTTCTTTGTTTTAGGATTAGAATATACTTAAATCTATGAATAGCCCCTGGTGATTTCTGTCTCTCTCTGTCTCTAAAAGAGGATTAGCAAGGGTGGGGGGAGTTACTTTATTGTGAAGTCCATACAGATCCAGATCCCTATAACCATGAAGGGCTATGGTACTTGTACACAATTGTAGCAGGAACAGTATGTTTGGAAGTCAAGAAGTTCATCAGGGTGACTTTGGTTCTTCCAGATGTGTGACAACAATGAATGACCAATATTGGTGATCATGGTGCATCATAAAAATTGGACATTTTATGGATAAAGATGCAAATGATTACATCAGCCAAGAACATAGACATGCCAGGTTCTTGAAAGAAATCAAAATGCCCATTTATAGAAGAAGAGGATGTAAATCAATTATAACACCAGAAACAGTTGCAGTAAGTAATAGGAACTGTTGCATATAGTATTAGGCATTCTGTATTAGAAACTTAGAGAAATTGCTATTAAGAATTAACTAGAAAGGGCTCTTGAAGAATTCAGCTTAATGGTAGGCAAGAGTCAATTTATGTTGTCCAGTAAGTGGATTGTATTTATTCTTTTTATATATAATTTGAAGTCCTCTTGGCTCCTCTTCTTCCAGCTCAGCCATTGTATCATGCAGGGCTGAACTGGTTTCATGTGAGTGGAAACTGGCCATATTATGCCTGATATCACTGCTGTGTACCTCATACTTTTTGTTCTGGAGATTTTCTATCATTATAATGTAGGATGCCAGCAGAAAGTATTCTGCCAATGCATGGTCAACTTGAGTGCCAAAGTGTTAATCAGGCATAGAATTTATGGTATATAAATACTGCTCTCTTAATCCTCCAGGCTAAGGACTTTGACATGAATTTCAAAACACACTGTAGGCTATTCTGGTGGGATCAATATCAGTCACCTGAGCAATGGTTAAATCCATAATGCATCCTTCTTTTGGCTTTCCTCCCTCCATGTTTC
Source organism: Suricata suricatta (assembly GCF_006229205.1). Taxonomy (NCBI): domain Eukaryota; kingdom Metazoa; phylum Chordata; class Mammalia; order Carnivora; family Herpestidae; genus Suricata; species Suricata suricatta. The sequence continues at coordinate 20,327,080 of NC_043703.1, forward strand.
ACCTCCTTGCACTTTATATCTTCTTGAGATAGTCTCCAAATAAACTAAATGCATACAAACATTTGTCTCAGACTTTGCTTTATGGAGAACCATGGATAACCTTGGCTTTCTCATTTTCCAGGTATTCTTTTATTTACAGGTATTCTTTGTGACTATGTGCTTCTCTTCCTTTTGTACATTACAATATTTATTCTGTTAGCCATATTCTAATGCCATGCTGAAAGAAACAGTGATTGGTAGATAGCAGGTAGGCAGATTTAGACAGGTAGTTGTAAAAAGAAGTATAGATACAGATATTAGGTGTGTTAATATGTTCTACTGTCTGTATTTACACATACACTTAAATCCTGGGTTTATGTCACTTAATTTTAAATAAATTCTGCATGAACTCTTTATAGGCAAGGAGAGTTCCTGATTTACCTTTGTATAAATTTTGAATTTATGCTTGTTCAAAGTGATTTCTCCCATACCTACCCCCCTCCACACACACACACAAAATAAAAGAAAAATCAAGAGCAAAAACAATAACAACATAAGCTAATGCACATAATTTAATATTCAGTCTGACAATTTCTCCCCATTTAATTCATATTTTGCTGAGAATATTTCTTTAAAAATAATAAAGTCAAGAAGCATTTCAAAGGTATATGTTTTGTTGTGCTTTAGTTCTTTTCCAGATATGTTAACAGAAACCCTAACATCTTAGCTTTTTTTTTTTAATACGTATGGGAAAAAACCAAGGAGATTTAGATTTTATCCTTTTAATTTATAAAATACCGAAATATACTTAGGTGAAAAAACAGGTATTAGAGAAAGTCTATCAAGGTGCATTGGTGGCTCAGTTGGTTAGGTGTCCTACTTCAGCTCAGGTCATGATCTCACAGTTTGTGGGTTCAAGCTCTGCATCAAGCTCTGTGCTGACAGCTCAGAGCCTGGACCCTGCTTCAGATTCTGTTTCTCTTTCTCTCTACCCTGCCCATTTTGTGCTCTCTCAGTCTCGCAAAAATAAATAAACATGAAAAAAATTTTAAAAAAGAGTCTATAGGTTGTTAAAGACAAGGTGTAATTGGTTCCTTCAATTAATTTTATTCTAAGTCCTTAACCTATCTTTGTCATAGAAGTAAGAACAGGAACAGAAAGAAAGGCCATAAGCCAGACCACACTTCCATGAATCATACCCAGAAAGGAACTATACATGAAGTTATATTGCTAAGTAGTTGATGGTATAGTGATATCCAATGCCTAAGGGATCTTATAAATTCTTTCTAAAACCTGAAACATTTTTACAGCTAAATCATGTATTTATTTATTTTTAAACCATCTTTTTTTTCCATAATATTTTATTGTCAAATTGTTTTCCATATAACACCCAGTGCTCTTCCCCTTAAGTGCCCTCCACCATCACCACCACCTCTTTTCCCCCCTCCCCCTTCCCCTTCAATGCTCAGTTCATTCTCAGCATTCAATAGTCTTTCAAGTTTTGCATCCCTCTCTCTCCCCAA
>NC_043703.1:20328681-20329902 GCF_006229205.1 Suricata suricatta
GTAAGTTCCTTCTATTCCGACTTTCTCAAGGGTTTTTATTAAGAAAGGGTGCTGTATTTTGTCAAATGCTTTTTCTGCATCTATCGACAGGATCATATGCTTTTTATCCTTTCTTTTGTTAATGTGATGAATCACGTTGATGGATTTGCAGATATTGAACCATCCCTGTAACCCAGGAATGAATCCCACTTGATCATGGTGGATAATTCTTTTTATATGCTGTTGAATTCGATTTGCTAGTATCTTGTTGAGTATTTTTGCATCTGTATTCATTAAGGATATTGGTCTGTAGTTCTCTTTTTTAGCTGGGTCCCTGTCTGGTTTGGGTATCAAGGTGATGCTGGCTTCGTAGAATGAGTTTGGAAGTTTTCCTTCTATTTCCATTTTTTTGGAATAGTTTGAGAAGAATGGGTATGAGCTCTGCTTTAAATGTCTGGTAGAATTCCCCTAGGAAACCATCTGGCCCTGGGCTCTTATTCGTTGGGAGATTTTTGATAAAGGATTCTATTTCTTCACTGGTTATCAGCCTATTCATGCTTTCTGTCTCTTCCGTTTGAATTTTGGCAGTGCATGTGCATTTAGGAATTTGTCCATTTCGTCTAGGTTGTCCAGTTTGTTGGCATATAATTTTTCATAAGAATCTCTGATGATTGCTTGTATTTCTAAGGGATTGGTTTTAATAGATCCTTTTCATTCATGATTTTGTCTATCTGGGTGCTCTCTCTTCTTTTTGAGGATCCTGACTAGAGGTTTATCAAATTTGTTTATTTTTTCAAAGAACCAACTCTTGGTTTGATTGATCTGCTCGACTGTTTTTTTTGGATTCTATATTGTTTGTTTCTGCCCTGATCTTTATTATTTCTTTTCTTCTGCAAAACTGGACTCTTGGGACCTCATCAAGATAAAAATCTTCGGCACTGCAAAGGAAACAATCAAGAAAACTAATAGGCAACCAACAGAATGGGAAAAGATAGTTGCAAATGACATATCAGATAAAGAGCTAGTATCCAAACTCTACAAGGAACTCACCAAACTCCACACCCAAAAAACAAATAACCCAGTGAAGAAATGGGCAGAAGATATGAACAGACACTTCTCCAAAGAGGACATCCAGATGGCCTACAGACACATAAAACGATGCTCAACATCACTCATCATCAGGGAAACACAAATCAAAACCACACTGAGATACCACCTCACACCAGTCAGAGTGGCTAAAAT
>NC_043703.1:20330002-20494664 GCF_006229205.1 Suricata suricatta
GAGATCGAAGAAGACACCAAGAAATGGAAAAATATTCCCTGTTCATGGATAGGAAGAATAAACATTGTGAAAATGTCATTACTACCCAAAGCAATCTACACATTCAATGCAATCCCCATCAAAATTGCACCAATATTCTTCTCCAAACTAGAACAAACTATCCTCAAATTCATATGGAACCACAAAAGACCCCGTTTAACAGTTAAATCATTTAAATATTTGTATTAAGAACTATCTGGGGTAGGGAAGATAAATATGGAAACACATATAAAGAATCCTTCCAGGTTTACTTTTTATATTCCTCAATTGTGATTTTATACTTTGATGTTAACATCAAACATTTCAACCTTTTGAACATATGTAAGTACAGGAATGTTTTTATCAAGAAAAATACAACACCACTATTTTAATGTCATTAAATTATAAGTTTAATTCTCAAGTAGACTTATTCAGTGGACACTGTTATGTTTTCAAAAATTAAAAGGCAAATTGGTGAACTAATGGACAATCATTACTGTATGGAAATACAAGGGCACACATGGCAGAAAGAATAGCTATGTGGCAGGTGTAGATCTGGACCTTCAGCCAGATTTTAACATTCTTTTCTAGTCTGCCCATTGCATATGCCACCACGTGGCCACAAATTCAAATACATTGTTTAAGAACAAAAAGCATTAAATATAGAAGAGGCATGTTTTCATGTTTAGGTACTGAATTAAAAAAAAACTTTCATCTTGAAATCTATAAAATCAGCATTTAAATCTATTCTCACAATTGAAGTAAAGTGGAAGTGTCATTTGGAATGACACCACTACATTCTATCCTTTCCTATGATCTCGCACACTGATACAGACATCCAATCTTTCTGTGTTCTATCACACATTAGATCTTTACTCCAGCTCTGTGCTACACACCTGGCCTGTTGCCAAGCAGATTCCATACATTAAAGCAGGAATATGTGTTGTTTCCAGAGCAAGTTTGTAAAAAGGCAGAACAAACAAACAAAAGACTATTCTCAATTGCACCCTATTTCCAAATTCGAGGCAGCAAATTTACCATAGGCCAAGCACTGTATCCGCTTGTACACACACATTGTTTTACTAGATGTGAAATTACACATTCTATCAAGGATGAGTTTGATCTTCTTTGAGTTTGAAATGAATCTTCTAGACAATGTCTGAAATAACCATTTCCTTCGGTTATCAATCTTTATTTGACTGTCACCGCAATTCTACTGCATAAAATTCACTCCTATTCTTTTTGGAATACTTCACTGGCTAATACTAAAGCACTGATTTTTCTTCAGGATAATATTCACTATATTAACTGATGATTCTCCTTTAAGTATCGTTTTTCTCCCTTATTCAGTTAGTCTGTATTTTTTTCCCTCTCAATAGTTCACTGAAAGGATAGCATGATAGAATACAAAAGAGTTCATTCTTGATTTTTTTTAACTAAGAGAATGGTTTGGTTAAAAAAAAAAAAAAGAAAAAAATTCCCCAATATGAAAACTAAAATGCTGGACCCAAGTCAATAATTTTCAGGCCATACATCACAGACTGGAGGAAAATGAAATGTCACGGTGGGAAACTAATGTATATTCTTGATAAAGAGACAGAAACTTCTTTCATCCCTCCCTCCCTGGCTTGCTCCACAGGTAATGCCTGTAGCGTGAAGAGAGGAGGTTGGGAGAGTATGTTTCAGAAAAAAACAAAACAAGTAATTTGGGAGCAGGAAACATGCATTAGAATAGGGCAGCGCTGCCCTCCTGGGCAGATTCTCAGGAAGCAGCAGGGCTGTTCTCCTATTATGACTTGTCAGAAAAGCAGAGTAGCATTAAAATGGTAGAAATGTCTTCTTATGAGAATAGGTATTTTCCATGTCTCTGGGGGCGGGGAGACACCTTCAGGAGGATTTGTGGTGTCATCAGTACATCAGTCTGCGAGGAATATAAAGGCTATCTAGAAAAAGGATTTGTCACCAGTATTATTATTGACAAACAAGGACAAAGATCTGTGCCCTCCCCCTCAAAGAAAATAAAAAGAAACAAATCAAAAAACCTTACATTTTGATTCTTCTTAAGGAACCTATAAGAGCATCATACCCTATCAAGAATGAGGTGAGGTGAGACCTTGAATTCATTGAGACAAAATATCTAAGACCCAGCAAGAGGAGATTCTAAGTAGAATTCAGATTCATTAATTAAAACACAAAATAATATTTCTTCCCTATCCCTATTTGTGATGTTAACTGTTTTTATATGCTAAAACTATAATGGAAAAATTTTAATGTTGATAAATATAATTTGATATAATACACTTGACTATTGCATGAATATGGTATTAGGTTGGGACACAAAGCTGTTTATAGATGTATTATTTCAAAATATAATAACAGTCTTTTTTATAGTACTCAAAATGTTCTCTTATATACTATTGTTATTTTTTTAATATACAAGGGGTATCATAAGATATAAATGCAAATTAAAATCAATTCCAACTGACTGAATTTGTCAGTCTGGGCTGACATAACATACCACAGACTGCGTGTCTTAATCCATAGGAATTTATTTTCTCACAATTCTGGAGGTAAGTGTCCAACATCAAGGGCTGATCTAACTGGGTTATTTCTGATGAGGGATCCTCTTGGCTTGCAGACATTCCTCTTTGCCATACCCTCAAGTGGTCTTCCCTCAGTGAGTGCACACAGGGCAGGGCTCCAGTGGGGGTTCTTGGTGTCTCTTCTTACAAGGACAGTAACCCTATCAGATCAGGTCCCCACCCTTATGACCTCATTCAACTGTAATTATTTCTCTCCTCCAAATACAGCCACACTGGAAGTTAAAACTTCAACATATGAATTGGAAGTGGGGTTGGGAGTGGAATATAAATATTTGGTCCTTAACGTTCACCATCCTGAGGTTAAAACAAAAAATTTATGATTTTTTTCATGAATTCCATAATACAGTTTGTATATTATACACAAAGCTTTTTACATTTGTTTTATCTTGAACATATATAATTACTGAGAATATAGAAGAGCAGTTTTGATGTTAAACATATATATTAGTACTGGGAATACAGAAGATCATTGTTGATTGCCACCATACTAGGAGACCCTTTCTGCATTTAATTTTCAGAGACAAATGACTCTAAGTGTCCTACACAATGCTGGGATAGTCCTGCACAACCAAAATTACCATGGACAGAATAAAAGTAATGATTCAACTTAGTAACAGCATTTCAGTTTTTCTGTTTGTTTGGTTTTCTCATTTTTTAATTCACTTATCCCCTCCAGTTCTCCCCTACCCTAACCATGAACTTTCCCTCAGATATTCAATAACAGCAACAGGGTACATATATGCCATGTTTTCTTCCCATCCCATATGTTCAAACACGCTACAGTGTTTCTCTGTTGCCACAATAACACCGTACAACAAAGCAACCAAAGTACAAGTGTCTGTTCCGTCCTTTGCAATCACCGACTAGAGTGAATCATGTGGATGTGCTGAGAATCAAGGAGGGGTCCTGCTCCTTCTCTTCACTGGAGGAGCTGCACAGCTACATTGCAAAGGGAGTGGACATGGGAGGTGGCAAACAGTCTTGGCCATTAAAGCAATAGATGGATCACATATGCCTGCATGCACACATACTTACATATGCGGGTTCTCATTTTTTCTTCTGTATTAATGGAATCCTATTATCCTATAGCCTATTTTGCATTTCTTACCAGTAGACTGGTAGAAACTTTTGCTTGGTACTATTTAAGTGTTTCTTTTAGCTGTCTGTATAATAGTTGTATATACTTATTCTCTTCTAGATAAGTAACCAAAGGTACTATCACTATTTATTAAGTACATCTTCTATTCTCAAGACATATATTTAAAGTCCATATATACTTGAATTTCATATATACTTGACTATTTTTCTAGTATTTTCCATTAATCAGAAAATAATAGTAGTATGAGAAATAATAATAATAATGCTTGATTCAAAATGCTGTGATAATAATGTAAAGTCTTAAAACAGTTCTTTGTATAAAAGTAGTCTATGTTGGCTACTGGCATTATCCCTACTATAATAAGTATTATTCTAAGCAATACAACTTTGAGAAAGTACTTAAATACTATAAACTTCAATCACTGTCTAAAAGTAGCACTAATCATAATTTTGCACATTAATTTTAAAAATAAGTGATAAAATGTAAGTGTAGATACTATAGACATTTTTCTATTGTATCATTTGCTTAATACACTCATTTCCAAAAACACCAAAATAATTGCAAGCTCATATTTAGTTTTGTTTAACTTTAGAATAGAATATTTTAAACTATAAGTTAACATTTTCATATATTTCCAGTTGTAGTTTTGTTCTTTTCATGGAAATAGCTCTAAGTAACTGTAACTAAGTATACTAGGAAATATGTTAAAAATAATTTCTTTCCACTGAATTCACTGAAATTAAAAGAAAATACAAAAAGATGTGTTACTGAACCTAAAAAATAATATATTTGCAAACTGTATTTAACTGTCAGTACACGTGTGTTGGTATAATTTTCACATACACATACTCACATGCATTATAGATTATTCAGCTTCTAGTTCCAACATAATTTATTTTAATTAGGTAAATCACCTTATTACATTTACACTAAAATTATCTTTTAGAGATTTTTAGCTATGAACTAATTTTCCAGTATGTTATCTTGATTGTAGAATTGTGATATGAAATAGCAGTAGTGCAGATTTCCCAAAATTTGTCAGTAAGTATGTTGATACTTGTAGTCAACAAACTCCTTTCTACTGGTACTTTGAAAAGGTTTTTGAAAAGACATATATTTTGATGTTATGACTTATATCTATATTCTAAGCTTGGGATAAAGGCATGAGTTAATTAAAATTTAAAATTTTATATACTTATTTCCTTTTGTTTATTGACTGGAATATTACCACTGATAGTGTGTCAGCCTCTACCCCAAAGCTTAAAGCCTTGAACTAAATACATCTTTTATAGACTCATGCATAATTGCATCCATGGGTAATCTTAGACAACATTCTTGAAATATTCATTAAGGTTATTATCTAAGAACTGTCATGTCTCAACATTTCATTTTGTCCTAAACATAATATTTGTAGTTACTTTTTGTCTGCTTTTAAAATCTTCATATTGTGTTGTGCAGTCTCCAAAATTTTAGAAGCCCTAAGTTTTTAGGAATAAACATTATTTATTTTTGTAAGTAGTTAAAAAGGATTTTGTAGTTTGTGAATATCAGGTTCCCTTTCAACCAGAAAGTTCTCACGTTCTTTTGGGAAGGCTACGTAGTGTAGGCATCAACAGTACCGTCCATGCACTCAAAACCGTCCATGGTCCTCGCCCTCCACCCTAGAGAGAGCTACTGAACTCCTGAATGCCTTAGTTGCATCATCTGTAAACTGGGCACACTGATGGTACCTACTCCATAGCATTGCTGTAAGGATGACAGGAGCGCCATTGTTTTTGTTATGCTAGAACACTGCCTGGTAGATAATAAGAAATAAAAATATGTCACTAACTATTGCTTTTGTGGTGTTTGTGCTTTTAAATGAAATTACTATCAAATGCAGCCTATAGGTTCTGCTTTCATAAATTTGTTTCTGCTTTAAAATATATCTGAAAGCTATCAACACAGAGTAAATATGACCTCTTATGGCTGTGTGTGTGTAAAATAGAGTAAATACATTAAAGAAAGAAAATAAAATGCATTATCCAATTACCCCAGTGTGATGACTAGATATATGATGTGTCTGAATTTCCAAAATGTAAATTATTCTCTCAGGGTACAAATCAGTTGTGTTTGGAAGCTAATTTAACACTCAGTTATTTTCAAAATTTACAATTTCAGTAAACTGTATACTTTTTGTGTGTATGTGGAAGTTAAATTATTTACCTGACATAAAGGGTCCTTTATATTAGCAAATACATTAGAGACTTAAAATTCCCCTCCCTTTTTTTTTGCATTTATTCAGGTCAATATTTGTGATATTGGCAGTCTTAAACTACTGATTTAACTAATGATCAATCTACATCATATTCTTTATTTCTCTAAGAACAGTATTTTTTTATATCTGACATTCACATTTTAAATGATATTCAGTCATCATTTTAAACCGATTTTCATATTTTCTCAAAATCCATCCAAAAGTGATCATTTTAGTAGAGTTTACCAGCTCCTTTATCTTCCCACCTTTGTATATAAGTTAATGGAATCCACCACATCTTCAGCATGTGGTCTGCAAAGCACAGAATCTTTAATTAATATAAACATCTGTCAGTAATACTGTGCAGATTTTACCTACAATGCTATGAGTAATAGGAGGTCTTTGGCTAACATTAATTAAAAATAAAAGAACAAGACTCACTGGCTCAAATACATGATCTATCAAAAATGAATCATAGACAATTAAATTTGACACTTATAGAAATGTGTTTTTTTTTAAAGTTTCTCAAAAAACAGAGTGATTCCAAGTTTTTTTTAAAGACAATTCAGATTCTAGGTACTAACTGCGGTTTTACATATGTGGTATAAATACATATTTTTCTCTGTGGTATATTTAAGAATGTAGAATAATACTCAAACACAAATGTGTTTGTCAAATTACCACAAATCATACTCCTATTTATTAGAAGGCTGATAAATACTGGATTCATAAGGAAATTTCCTGAATTGTGTATGTGCGTACATATAAATATCCTTCTCTTTACGCATAATGACAGAACTACACCAAAGCCACCTATTTTCAGTTTGTCACAGCACTACTCAAAGGGACTGAGTGATCAGTTTTTTTTTTTTAATAAAGGAGTTACAGAATTACAAGAGATCAGAGTTAACTTAACCCCTAGTTTTTACCTAATAAAACCTTCTTATTTCACAACTGAATACAATCCACTAGGTTAAGCAGGTAAACAATGCTTGTTCAATGAAATGGATTGTTTTTCTCAGTAACACAAAAATACTAATGGGAGATATTAAAAAAGTTGTCTCTGCAATCCCAATAATTTTAAAAATGGTATCTAAGGCTACAACCAAATTGCCTCGGATAAGAGCTAACCTTAATTTGCTTACTAAGGCTCTATTTAATACATACATACATGTATAAATATAAAGCTAATTCCACATCCACTTGGAACTAAAAGACATTTTGAAAAGTACATCTTCTATGATCCTGATTTCACCTCAAGCAATATGCAAGACATTTTACTACTAGATAACTTCTACATGCACTTAGTCACTGCTTTGGAAACATAACAGTAATCAGAAGACATCATGTAGGTTTTTTTCAGAGCTCTGCATACCAACACAATTTTAATTACTTATTTAATCTCTAATATATTTATTTCCCATTAATCAACTATACAATTTATTGACAGCATATCTATATTCCATCATACATGTGCCTTATCTACAGACATTCATTTCCATAGACAGAATTATTAATATGATTTTCTAAAGAGGAAAATATTATAAATAACTTCTATCCCCATGTGGAATTTTTACTTAGTGATCCCACGGTCCCCTAGGTGGCTCGATTGGTTAAACACCCCACCCTTTTCAGCTCAGGTCATGATCTCACGGCTTGCGAGGTGGAGCCAGTTGGACTCCGTGCTGAAAGCACAGAGACCGCTTGAATTCCCTCTCCCATTTGCATATGCTCACACTCTCTCTCTCCCTTTCTCACTCTCTCTCAAAATAAATAAACATTAAAAAAAGGACTATAGTTGGGGAAATTATACCTTTTAATTATTGTTAAATTAGTAATATTATTTGTTAATAATTATTTATTTTGCTCTGTTGATGTGTTAAGTTTTTATGTGTTGAAGCTGTAAATAATCTCTAAGATTCCTTTCAGAAACAGTGAACACTAAAAAGTGAGATAGTTACCATCTTGTCACTTTTAATATGGATCTGTGTATTCATTAACACCATATAGAGTCAATTCTTCATTCTCATCATAGAAGGAAAAAATGTAAAAAAAAACACAACAGAAGAACTTCAGTGAAAGAAAGCATGTGGTAGGAAGTGGGGGAGCAAGAGAGAGAGATTGAGAGAGACTGATTTTCTTAAATTCCCTTTCTGAATGATGCAATCACCTCCCCTTCAAGACTGAAGTATTATGGTTGATATTAGTGGCTGATAACTAGAGTATAGGTAAAACAAGTTAGCCAGGATTTTATACTTTTAAAGCCATGGAATTCAAATATAACGTTTTTGTTATATCCTTCTATACATTGTGAAATACATCTGAACTCTTTCATAATAAAAAGTTACAACATATAAAACTATTACATGAGAGTAAACTTTTTTTTAAACAAAGCTCTTATAAAGCATGCAAAGTAGATGGCAATCTAATCCTGACATTTTTCAATTTGGAGATTCATATTACTAATTGCCTGTATGTATACATGCCTAACAGAATTGACCTTCCATTAAGGTTGTCAGTCTATTGTGATGTAACTGGGCCAGAGGGCTCTTTCAGGAGATGTGGCAAAGATTATTCCATAAACAGGTTTAAGGAACTGTAGGAAGCAAGAATATCAACTTGTACTGAAATCGGCATCAAGTATGTCTGGGCATGAGTGATGGAATTCAGATTTATCCCGTAAGTGATACATTTTCAAGTGCTAAGTTGAATGCATTGTATTAGCTTGGACCGCCATAACAAAATACCATGGACTGGGGTGCTTAAACAACAGAATTTTATTTCTTTACCGCTCCAGGAGCTGGGAGTCTGGGACAGTAGGATTCCAATGAAGGAACTATCTTTCTGGCTCTCAGCTGTCAGTCATCAGCCTTGTGTCCTTGTGTCCTTTCATGGCTGAGAAGGTGATCTTTCTGCTCTTCTTCTTACAAAGCCACTAATGCCATCATGAGGACCTGCCCTCATAATCTCCCTTAACCTCATCTCCAAATATCATGGCACCGGGGCTTAGAGTTACAACATATAAATCTGGGAGAGAACAGGTTCCTCCATACATCTGTTTTTGTCTTTAGAAAGAGGAGAAATTTGAAAATGGCTTCTGAAAAGAACACAATATGATGCATATGATAGGCGTATTTTCAGAATCTGATTTCTTGACTAAGATCAGAGGGAGCCATTGTTGACCTAAGCTTAAGGACTCCTATAGGACAATCACCAAGACAAAGGTAGAACAAAATAATCTTAACTAGAAAAGTAAAGATAGATGGTGAGACATTTTTTCCATTTCTGCTTGAAGCTCATCGCAGTGTAGCTAAAATGAGGGCTCCATTGCAATTTGGATTACTAGGTAATCCGCAGTTTGTTTCCTTGAAACAGACATACCTTTCTTTAATCCGCAGTTTGTTTCCTTGAAACAGACATACCTTTCTTTAAAACAGGGTTTGTTTACTGGCTTTCAGGGGACTGGAAGTCATGCACTGGAAATCTGTGCATGAGAGATCCACAGGATAAAGAGAGACTTCTTGTGAAATGAGATTAGATGGATACCCCCAAAAACTGAATGACACTTTAGGGCAGGACTACAACTCCTGAATTACACAGTTGGAAACATGGTCTCAGGAATTTCAGTTACTCCTGTTGTGACCTCATTAGTACTGTGTCTGATCAGATCTGGAAGAATTCTGTTACATGCAAAAAAAAAAAAAAAAATCCTAAGCCTGCTATGCAAGCACAAAATCAAACCTACAAATAACTTTTTTTAAAAGAATGATAGTTAATAATTAAGGGGAAAGAAAATATAACACAAATAGTTTGTATTTTCAATATTGCACATATTATTGGTGCATTCCCACAATCACAGAGGGTCTAATAGAAGTACATATTTTTAAAGTGGTGATAAATTATTAACAGATTCAACATCTAGTTTATACTCCTCTTATTTGTTCAACCCCAGCATCCACTCCCCGACTTCCCGCCCAGTTTCAAAAGGTTGTTTCATCAGTCTCTCCTAGGGACAGGGCTGAATTTTGTCCTGGTCACCATCATACCCACTAAGGCAGTAGTTGCAGCGGTTCTAGAACCTAGGTCTAATTCAGTAAGAACCATGCAGGCCCTTGCTTCCCCAGTAGCTGTCAGTTAGGACAAGTAACACAGCATAGAACTGTGGGACTGTGAAGCCCCTGGGGCAAACTCCGAACCAAGCAGGAGAGCTGACATGAAGTAATGGCCGTATAACTAGCTTGATCCTCCTTCTCTCCCACCCTAATGAACACCTCTGGACGCAATAACTTCATAATCCTCTCCAGAGACATGCTGTGTGCCTGTGTTCCCTCGTTATTACCTCGTGAATTTGTGGGCTGCATCCTTCTTCATAAACTTAAATTTCTTTCTCTCCTTCCCTAGAGTATCCCTCATACTTTTTCTCAGTCATGTCACCCTGGTAACACAGAGATCCTCCCACCAACGAACCCCCCTTCCCAGACAAACAAACATGTAAGCTATATCTGTGGCTGGAGATACACACACACACTCACACACACACACATCTATCCGTAGATATTGGTACATATATATATTATATACATACATATATATATTATATACATACATATATATACATACACACACACACACTCACACACACACACATCTATCCGTAGATATTGGTACATATATATATATTATATACATATACACACACACACACACACACACACACACACACACATACATATATATGTCTGGGCTAAGACAACTGGTTACAACAGTGATCCTATAGATAAACCTTCAAACGAGAGTCCCGGCTCGCACTCTCACTGATCTGAAGTCGCCAGAGACACATATGTTTTGTGTGGTAATTAGGCTGAGTCATAATCCCCGGCTTTCACTAGAATCATATTCACTAAGGCTTTTAGCAATGTTTGATGAGAAAGACACTCAGATGCATGGTAAGGAGTTGGGAAGGGACTGAACTTGATTAGTGTAGAGGTGATAATAATCATAAGACACGTTCTGTGACGTGTCTGCTTTAGCCACATGTGGAGATCTTGCACGTGTGCAAGCACAAATGCATGGATGTACACATGCGTGCACACACACATGCATGCATGCATACACAGGACCAGGAAGGATCGTCCCTAATCTTAAGCATACTATGAAAAACTCAAGAATTCTTTGGCAATATTAGAAGAAATTCTTAACTATTTCAGCTACAAGGAAGATTTGCCAAAGAACAGAGAATGGCTCTAAGGTTGTGAATGCTGCAATGAAGACTAAATAAGCAGATGTAATATGCCTGGACTATTATAAGGAAGCACGTGAACGGGATTAAAAGTATCGAACACACACGTGTTCTGGAATTCTGCTGCACTGAGAAGCAGCACTCTCCTCTTGTGCTAAGAGCGGCCTCATGCAACGACCTGGTCTATAGCAAATGCTTCAAGGGCATCTGGTTCTCCGCTGATTCCCTGCCATTGTAGGTTTAAAATGGTCAGACTCAACACAGACTGAGGAAATGCAAGCTTATATAACCAAGAAATTTCAGGAGCGAGTAAGTACAGCAGCAAGGAAAAAGGGGGCCTGGAGAGTTTAGCCTGGAGAATAGGACGGTGACTCAGAGGTTCCGGCTGCCATATGACGTGGGGCATAGGACAGTACCTGATGGTACTCTGGGAGTCCACGGAAGGCCTTGTTGCCACACAAATTAACGGTTCTGGATCAAAGCCAAGTGGCACAATGTGCATTCTCTAGGAAACAGAGCCTGAAACATAGTTTACATGGGACTTTTTGGATTCCTGCGGATTAGATTAACCACTCTTGGATTGCCTTTCACTACTACCCAACATATTCAGACTTCTGCAGCCAATCTTTTTCTCCAATAAGTTGTTGGGAAGCTTTTTAACTATAGTCAGAATTATTTTATAGTAGAGGTATTACTGATAACATATAAGCCGGAGCCAAATAAATCATTTGAGTCTATAATGAATACGATAAATCAATGAAAACTTAAGTTAAATCAGAACATTACTTTATGACTTTAATCTAAAGCATGTAAGGCTTTCCTAAATGTCATATTGTCTCTAAGTAAAAAGAGCAAAGCCTCTTTAGAAAGTCTCCTATTGATTCATTCACTTTAGTAAACATTGGACTTAGCATGTAGCAGCACAGTGCAGGGCCTTGGTATCATAGTGAAGTACAACAAAGCCATTACTACTGCCATTTTGAAAGTCAGGGGAACACTGCTGAGACACACAATACACACAGCAGCAACGTGCAACCTATTACAGTCATGCTTTCTAAAATTGCAGTCCCCCCCAAGACCTCATATTTTTTATTTTCTGCTTTATTTTTTTCCATAGGACTTATACTCTTCTGAAGCTTTTTTTTTAAATTATTTTGAGAGACAGAGAGAGAGAGAGCGAGCGAGCACAAAGGAGGGGCAGGTAGAGAGGGGGAGAGAGAACCCCCAGGAGGCTCCAGGCTGTCAGCACAGAGCCCCACGTACGTATCTTCTGATACTATTTTTACTTATTAACTTATTAGATTTACCACTAGATTACATATCAAATAAAGCAGGAATTCCTGTTGTTTTAAATCTCTACCCCAATAATCTTGAAGAGCACTTGGGGCACTGGAGCTCCTGAATTAATACTGTTCCAAATAACTAACGAATTAGGAAATCCAACCCGGTTTTCATTGACTTAAGTAAAAGTATTCTAGCTCTGGCATCACCGTGGCAGAAAATCTATGGATAATTTTTTTGAGAGAGAGGAGAGCGAGCAAACATTCACAAGTGAAGCAGGGGAGAGGCTTAAGAGAAGGGCAAGAGAGAGAGGGCGGGGGAGGGGGGAAATGAATGAATGAGTCTTTAAGCAGGCTCCATGCTCAGCGTGGAACCCGATGTGGGGCTCAATCTCATGACCTGAGATCATGACCTAAGCCGAAATCAAGAGTGAAATGCTTCACTGACTGAGCCACCCAGAGCCCCATGGGTACTTCTATATCTTTATCTTTCTTGACTACCTAGAAATCAAACTTCACACCAGAGAACCATATTTAAGTTACCAAAACACTTTTTCATCATCTTTCATAACCCTACATTTTCCTGGAATTCTTCACTTTCTTTACTAAAAATCTTCAAGTAAAATGTCCTTCAGGCCCCAATGTAGGCTCTCATCTCTTTTTATACATGCTCATTTTAGCTAATCTAATTGATCCCTATTATTTATTTATTTATTTATTTTTAATTTTAATGTTTTTATTTATTTTGGAGAGAGAGAAAGACAGTGTGAGCAGGGGAAGGTCAGAGAGAGAGGGAGACACAGAATCCAAAGACATGCTCCAGGCTCTGGGCTAGCTGTCTATACAGAGCCTGATGCAAGACTTAAACCCACAAACCGTGAGATCATAACTTGAGCCAAAGTTGGACGCTTAACTGACTGAGCCACCCAGGTGCCCCTGATCCCTATTTTAATAACAACCTTTATGCTACCACTAAATGTATATCTGCAGTTCAGACCTGCTTTCTGGACTTCAGACATCTATATCCAAATGTTTACTAAAGATTCTGGTTGGTCACATGAAGACATGTCAAAGGATCCTGTCCATTCCAAAATCTGCTATCTTCCTGATTGGATGGGGAGTATTTTTACATATTTGGTGCAAAACATTTTATAAACCACTATATAAACCTGCAATCACCATGGGCATTTTATATCTATACAATCGTAACATAATTTTCAGAGGAAAGTCGTGTAAGGTAGCAAGAGTCAAGTGGGTTTGACATTCATTCTGAGAAGGGAGTAAAAAGTATCCCTTCACACACACAGTTCTCTTTATATTGTACAGAATAAAGGACATTTCATTACTTCTGTCTTAGAAAACTCACTGTTAGTAGACATGGAGAGAAAGGAAGGGAAGTTAGGCTCAATTAATCTATTCTCTGTGAGTCATATACTTTTATTGAAACTGCCAGTTAAGGCAATTCTCCTTTCTGGGTTCCAGCTCTTCTACCTTGGCTTATCTTTCTGGGTTAAATGATTATCAGTTCTTTGAAATGACCCGTCACTGGTGTCAGCTTATGTCCTCAGCTGCTAACTGAGGCAGCTTGCTGGTGGAATGTTCTTATTACTAGACTCTTTTTGAGGAAAAATTAATTGTATTCTTTAGTGTGAAGAACCGGTAAAATAAAAAGATTACTGATATACAATAAAATGATGTATAAATCAGAACATGCACCAAATATCAGAGGCTGTCTCCCACCTCTCAGTTTCAGAGGAGATAATTAAGAACTAAACTGGTAAATTACTTACTTCTGGTCACATTCTTAGACAAGTGAAATTTCAACTAAATTTTCCTGACTTTTTATAAAGTGATTTTTTTCCAGCAAACTATTAGTTTGTTCCTTTAGAGCTCTGGGGGAGAACTCATCTTTAGTCAAGCATGGGGCTCCTGGGATTATAATAAAAATCAGAGCATTTATCAAACACTGTGTGCCAGGCTTTGTGCTTCACAATTCTTGTTTGATATCATTTCTTTTATAAAGCATATTACTTTAATATTTTTGTTTCAGAGATAAGAGAAAAAGCACTAAGAGATGAAACAAGTTTTCAACAATCATACATCATATTAAATGGCAGAGATACATCCTAACAGTAGGGAGACATTTTCAAGAGGGGCACATCATATGAATAATATGGTCAGTGGGGCTGTTGTGTTGGTTATTAGGCTTCTAAGTTGAGATGCAGAGAATTCAAGGTTCCCACCCAGTACCAAGAATCATAAATACTTGCAATGCAGGCATCTAGGGATAATTAATGGTTTACCAACCTATATGCATGCAATATTTATAGAGGGAAAATGAAGAGTTTAGGAGAATAGTGGGGGGGGGTTGGGTTGGGTGTGTGTCATAGAGCTAGTAAGCAGCATCTTAGCTTTTCTCTCCCATCCCTTGTTTCTTTTTCCTAAGATATATATGCTTCTAAAACTCAAAAGTACCTATCATGTTTTCTCTGAACTCTCCTTAACTAAACACATTACACAATGGAAAGGCTATAAGACAGAATGAGTTTCCTCCTACTCCAAGATGAAACAGAAAAGTCATTAAAATATAACACTGAGATTGATCAACCTATCTATCTTGCTCTCTATCTATATCTCATTTTTAAATACCCCATACTGGAGAGTTTGTGGAGGTGTAAGTAAATATCCTAATACGAAACTGACATTTGATACTAGATGATACATACTGAGATACTATAATCAAATGTACTCAGAAGCTTGTTATAGCTGCTCAAGATGAAAATGAAATATCATCATTATCATATTACGATCCACAAGTTACAGGGTGGTGGCGGGATAAGGAGCTTATGCCAGAAGGTAAATAAGCATACTGAGATGTTGCTGTTGTTGTTTGCTTTAATGTGTTAAAGCCACGTGGGTGGCTCAGTCAGATGAGCATCTGACTCCTGATCTCAACTTCAGTTGTAATCCCATGGTTTGCGAATTCTAGCCGCGCATTGGTCTTTGCACTGACAGTACAGAGCCAGCCTGGGATTCTGTCTCTTCCTTTCTCTGTTCCCCCCCCACTTGCTTGCTATCTTTCTAAAAATAAACATAAAAATTTACAAAAAAATAGTATAGCAGGGCTTTAATAATAAGAAAAAGATAATTATGCCAATACCTTTGCATATATACGGCAATTAGGTACATTGGTTTTTCTTCTGCAACGCTGGTTGTTACTTTAACATTTTTACATATATTGTATTTATTTTTATGTGTGTATATATATATATATATATATATATATATATATACACACCTGTGTGTGCAATATGCCAGAACCTTTAATGGAAACACACATACATTTGAATGGGAACTATCGTTTAGGAAACAAGTGGCTTGATAATATAAAATACTATATACGTCTTTGATTTTTATTTCAGATCTCCTGGAGTCCCTGTGCCCCTTAAGTTGTACACAATTTTAACTTATTTTATCACTTTTAAATACTTTGGCATATTTTACCAAATTTATTTCCTAATAAATCTATTATTATATCTTAATTTTGAAAATTATGCTTTCATATTCCCAAATGCATCTCTTCTATTATTTCATTGTCATATAATTCTTTTCACTACGAATCCAAGGTCTTTGCAAATTTTCTAATATTTGGAGTTCCTCAATTTAAAAAGAATAATTACGTTTTTACTCGTCACACATCTATTTTTAAGTCAGCTTTCCTGTAACTTTAATATTGGTATTTTGCCTTCAAATGTAGACTTTTTCAAATACTTCATAGACGTTTTGTGTTTCTCCTGTCCTTGGGCAAGTACTGGTCCACAGCAAAGAGTACAGAAGGAGCCCATTAAAAGCGCT
The DNA here is from genome assembly GCF_006229205.1 of Suricata suricatta. Taxonomy (NCBI): domain Eukaryota; kingdom Metazoa; phylum Chordata; class Mammalia; order Carnivora; family Herpestidae; genus Suricata; species Suricata suricatta. The sequence goes on from NC_043703.1 coordinate 20,346,333, forward strand.
ATTCCGCAGTAACAAGAAAAGCCTAGTTAAACAGAAATTATCCTTTACAGTGAGCGCAAGAGGAACGGCCCCATATATTGAGGTCTCCAAGTGTCAGAATAAGAAAGGTTATTCTTTTTTTTAATGTTTTTTTAAATTTATTTTTGAGAGAGAGAGACAGAGCATGCGCAGGGGAGGGGCAGCGAGAGAGGGAGACACAGAACCGGAGGCAGGCTCCAGGCTCTGAGCTGGCTGTCAGCACAGAGCCGGACTCGGGGCTCGAACCCACAGACCGTGAGGTCATGACCTGAGCCGAAGCCGAATGCTCAACCGACTGAGCCCCCCAGGCACCCCAAGGAAAGCTCTTCTTAAGCCAGCTACACTCATATTAACTATTCCCTCTGTCTTCTCAGAGGTTGTATAATACATCAGAAAAGAATTCTACTTTTTTTCCTTGTGGTAGGCAAATTCCTGGCTGCCCTGCAATCTCTAAATAAAGGCAGGGTGGGAAGTGTGAATGCATAATATACTGTTATATAAATGACATTCAAGTCTCCAGCTAGTACTTCGGATTCCTGCCTCCGCCCCTCACTCCTTCCCTCAGATATACCTGCTGCCTCCCAGTCCAGAGTCCCTTTGGCTCAGCTTTCGGTCTTCTCAGCGCCCTGCGTGTGTGTGTGTGTAAGCCGTGATGCTCCGGGCTTTGCTCCATCAGTCAGCCATCTATCATTCACTTTTCAAGTCGTAGAAATTGGTTTAAAGTTTTCATATGTTGAGATACTCCTTTAAATGCCATGAAATCGTGCTTCCAAATTCCTGTAATATTGATTTGGTAGGATTGGGAAATAATGTTATGAAAGCATGGACTTAGACTATCACTTTATTCTGGAAGTCACTCTAAGGAGATTTATATCTTTAACTATCTTCCATTCTTGTAGCTCCCAACCCAATTCTGAACCAGATTGTGGAGTCCTGGAAGGAGCACTGCTGTAAATCTTACAGAAAAATAAAATTAAATAAATAAATAAAGTTAGATGAACTAACTTCGAAATTACAACTTTTTTTTTAACCCATTGAACGGAAGAAGTCACACAGCAACCAGCTGTGTCTCAAAGATCTCTCTCTGAAATCTTTCAAGGAGAGTGCGTGCAGAGGATGGAGAAAGGTAGGGACTACTCAGCTGGGGCAGAGGCAAAGGTGAGTTTCATTAGAATAAGTGTTTAAGTGACGAAAGCTGTACGTAGGCTGGAAGGACAGCGAGGCTTCTGGGAGGCAAAGGCATCGGAGGGCTGTGTCCTCCTGTGTAATCCCACCATGGACGCTACCAGCGCTCACAGAGAAGAGTGGCGGAAAGGCAGACAAACAAATAAACAAACAAAAAATGAAGAAGCACCCACCAGATGCAGACCTGGGCTAGGATTAAGCAGCTGAGCAGAAGGGGAAAGAAACTGATTTGGACCCTCTTCTCTACCCACTACGGAACAAAACCCACACTCCATGCAGGAACGCATGGCAACTAGAAGCTGCATTCCTTAGGACACTTGTGAAAACTCATGACAAATCAAGGCTAAAAACAAAAGAAAAAAAAAAAAGAACAAGCAAACAAAAACAAGACCCTACACCTCAAAATACACACTGGTGACTGCCATAGGCGAGCTTGGGAGGGGGCAGGGTGTTGAGTACACTTACCTTGATGAACACTGAGAAATGTATAGGGTTGTTGAATCATTATATTATACACCTAAAACTAATATAAGACTGTATGTTTATACCTCAATAAAAACAAGCAAACACTATTCTTTGGAAAGCAGTTGGATTATGCCTTTGGGCCACAGCTACAGTCAGGGAAGGTGCAGAAGACCCAAGAGACTATGCCCTCCTATCCAGGGCCAACAGTAAGGCTTAATTAGAACATTAGAGAGTGTACCACCAAGACTACAGCACCGCAGTAAATGAGGCAGCTTCAGGTAACAGCTAACTACAGAATATTGCTGGAAGGTGGGTGAGAGAAGAAAAGACTCTAAGCATGCCGCAAGGGGTAGAACTCTGCACTGGAGACACAGCACTTTACAAAACCAGCCCCATCCTTCTTTTTATTTTTTTTTAAATGTTTTTATTATTTTTATTTTTGAGAGAGAGAGAATGTGAGTGAGGGAGGAGCAGAAAGAAGGGGAGACACAGAATCTGGAACAGGATCCAGGCTCTCAGCTGTCAGAACAGAGCCTGACACAGAGCTCCAATCCACCAACTGTCAGATCATGACCTGGGCCAAAGTCAGACGCTTAACTGGCTGAGCCACTCAGGCGCCGCAAACTAGCCCTGTTCTATATACAAAGCATTTCTACAGCAATTTGAAGGCTGTGCTACACTGAGGATAACCACAGCAACTACCTACAAATCCAGCCCAGCTCTTAACTCTGAATGACTTGATCCTTGCGTTAAAGGCCTAGAGGTGAGTTGTGCCCATTTCCAAGCATACATATTATTCACCTCGTTTTTTCTCACCTGTATATGAAGTCTTGATGAACATAAAGAGCATACATATGTAAATGTAAGAATAAACATACTAAGAATAGGCAAAGTAATAATCTGAACAAGACTCAGATATGACACAGAGATTGGAAATGTCTGACAGGGAATTGTAAATCACTATAATAAATGTTAATTAATATGCCAAGTGGAAGGGGAGAATTGGCAGGCAGAAGCATTATAGCAAAATCAGAAATGAGGCTTTCTTGACTGTTCCTTTCCCTGATGGGTCACAATCCAAGGAATGAAAAGAAACTTGATCTTGGATTAGTGTAATCCTGAAATTTTCCTTCCACCAAGTCATTCCAAGGAAGGACCAGCTGTCCATTCTAAGCTTAGAGTAAGCTCTTCAGTCATTATTAGCCTTATCTGGCTTGTCAGGACACCAATTCTTCCCCTTCAGATTAGGCCTGGCTGCTCTACTTTGTACCACTTAACTGGAGAACAATGTCATGTTCTTAGGAGCCCCTGTACTTCCTGTTCTAGCTTCCCTGTGGGGGCCAAACCAACTCAGTATGTATCATACACACATATAAGGCAGCAAAATGAGATGTAATTGAGGACCTTGAACTTGGCTGGCCCAGGAAAGATGTAGGGGAAGATAGAGTTGTCTTTGCTTCTGGGATGTGTCCATCTGTCCCTAACTTTCCATGCCCCACCCTACTCCCACCAAAAAGTATAAAAAAAAGAAACAAAAACAAAACCCACAGGATGCATTTTACTGTCCATTGCTCTGTCTTTTAATAAACACCTGGTAAGAAAGAAAGAGAGAGAGAGAGAAGAAAGAAGGGAAGGAAGAAAGGAAGGAAGGAAGGAAGGAAGGAAGGAAGGAAGGAAGGAAGGAAGAGAGAGAGACAGAGAGAGAGAGAGAGAGAAAGTCTAATTAAAAAGCTGAGCAACATGTTAAGATTGTAAGATCAAATACATCATTTGAGCAGAGGGACAGAAACTATGTGAAAATCAAACAGAAATGGTAGAAATAAGAAAACAGCAATTGAGGGGCACCTGGGTGGCTTGGTTCCTTAAGCATCTGACTCTCGATTTCATCTCAAGCCATATGACCAGATCTGCTCTTAGTGTGAAGCCTGCTTGGGATTCTCTCTCTCCCTCTCTCAACATAAACAAACAAAAAAGAAAACGGAAATGAAGAATGACTCTGATAGGTTTATCAAAAAAATTTTTTTACATTTAAAAGAGGGACTGAGCACATGTGCATGCTCAGAGTGAGTGAAGGCTGAGAGAGAGAGAGAATCCCAACCAGGTCAGAGCCTGCCAAGGGGCTCCATCCCACAACCCCTGAAATCATGACCTAATGTGAAATCAATAGCGGGGCCCTTCAAGGCTGAGCCAACCAGGCACCTCTGACTCATCAAAACTTTGATGCACCCAAAGAAAGGCCACTGAATTTAAAGAGAAGTCAATAGAAGTATATAAATTGAAACACAAAGAGAAAAATAAACAGAAAGAGCTGTGGAACACTATTATGTGCTCTAACTTAAGGGTAATTGATATCCCAAAAGGAGAAAAAGAAACTAGAGAAATAAGATTTAAAAAAAATAATCACAGAGCTTTCCAGAATTAACAATAGACAACATAGCACATTTCCAAGAAGCTCAGAGGACATTAAGCAGGAACAGACAAATATCTTAAGCATATTATATTGAAATACTAAAGACCAAAGACAGAAAATCTTAAGGTACCTAGAGAAAAATATAAAGAAAGGATCAAAGATAAAAATGTCAGAAATTATGCAATCCAAATAGAGAAATATTTTAGAATGCTGATAAAAAGCAACTCAATTTTCCTACCCAAGAATCTATAATTTCAATCACGAAACCTATATCCAGAGAAGATATTTTAAAGATTAAAGGACAATAAAGCCTTCCTCAGAGAAACAAAAACTCACAGAATAGACTATCAGTTGACTCTATAAAAATGTTAAAAAATGTTCTCTAAACAAAAACAATATGATGTCTGATTAAGATGTGGATCTACAGAGGCACCTGGGTGGCTCAGTTCTACAAAAACTGAAGAGCTATGCAATTAAGTAAATGAAGGTTAAATAATTATTTGTCTTTTAAATATGATTAAATATAACTATTGGCATGTTTACAAGGTAAGTAAGTACAGGCCATAATGAAAATATCAGAGACGGGAAAGAGGACTGGCAATATACTATGGTAGGTTCTTTCACTAAACATAAAGCAGTAAAATATTAATTGAGAGTAGACTCTGATTATACTAAGATGTACATTGTAAATGCTAAACCATTAAAATTTAAGTCAGTAGAGGTCATTAAGTGAGATAATGCCCAGTAGCACTGGAAAATGCATAAAAAATAGATACAACATGTATAAAAATGCAACACACGGTTGATTTAATAATATTACAAATAACAATAAGTGATTATTGTTTGTGAATTACTTATTTCACTTAGCATAATGTTCTTAAGGTCCATCCATGTTGCTGCATATGACAGAATCTCCATCATTAAGGATGAATGGTATTCCACTGTGTATATACATTGCACTTACCTTATGCATTCATGGGTTGATGAACATTTAGGTTGTTTGCACTTCTTTGCTATTGTGAATGATGCTCAACGAATACGGGAGTGCAAATATCTCTTTGGGATCCTGATCCCAATCATATGAGGTATCTAAAATAGTTACAGTCCTAGAATCAAATAGTGAAATGGTGGTTTTCTAGGGCCTAGAAGGAGGAGGAAATGATGAAAACTAATAATCAGGCACAAAGATTTAGTTAAACAAGATGAATATGCTCTAGAGATTTACAACATTAGATCTACAGTCAATGATAATGTGCACTTAACGTTTTGTTAAAGAAATAGATCTCATGTTAAGTATTCTTATCACAAAATTAAATGTAAAAAAGTATATGGGTCTAATATTTCATGTAAAATATTATCAGTCTTGATTAACAAAACAGAGCAAACTGTATGCTATCTAAGAGAAACTCACTTCAAATGTAAAATTTAAAAGATGGGGAAAGATGTGCTATGCAAACAGCCACACGCAAAAAACTAATAGCAACATTGACATCCAAAGAGTTGAAATTCATAACAAGAAATAATACCAGGGATAAGGAGAGACATTAAATAAGGATAAAGGGGGCTACAGCCCTATGAAGACCTATTAATCCTCAATGTGTATGCATTTAAAAAAATACATATGAAAATAGTACCAAATTTGTGAAGCACAAAGCTTTTAGATTAAAGAAGAAACAGATAAATCCACAATTACATGCAGAGACTTTAGCATTTTCCTTTTCATTCATCAACAGAATAGGCAGAAAATCAGAAATAAAAAAACAGAAAAACGCTAAACAAGACCATCAACTAGTCGTAATGACTGTTCCTTCTTTTAAAGTGAACATAAAACAAAGAACATTTTCTAAAGAAAATTCATATTCTAGGACAGACACAAACACACACACACACTCTCAACAAATTTAAAATGAAACAAATCAAGCCGCATATGTTCTTTAACACATAACAGAAAAGAGCTAGAAATACACAGAAAACACATATCTGGAAATGTATCTAAATATCCAAAATTTGTGAACATTTATCTAAACAACCATTAGACCAAAGAAGGATTCTCAAAGAACATTTTAAAACATATTTAAACTGAAGAAAAATGAAAATGCAACATGTAAAATTTTGCAGCTAAATCCTTGTTGTGTGCAGATAAATGTGCATGTTCGAGTATGTTTGTGTCATTTAACAATAAAATATAACAAAAACAAAAACTAAAAAGACTTGTTTTGCTGTCATTACTTTAGAAATTACTTGATCTTTTATTTTCATGTCATAACATTAATGAATGGTTGATATTCCAGATAAAATGCACACATGCACATGTGTATAGTGTGTTTTGTGCACTGACTGGACTAAATCATGCTTAATATATGGCTTTCAGTTTTTCCCATGCATTTATTAGATTAAAACTGATATGCATTCAGCACTTCTCTTAACCATATATATTAGTTATTACTCTTTAATTATTAAATATTATTAAAATGATATATAACTTTACACAAATTATATTTCCTGACAGTGAGGCCCAAAATCATTAAAATAAAAAAAAAATGTTCCTCTTTAGAATAGGGTAATCCTTAAAAACAAAATAATGCATTCTAAAAGTTTTTTTTAAATTAAACTCAAAGATTCTATTGTTAATTTTATTAAGAATGGTTGTTTTCACGCTTGAAATGCTCATGACGAATTAATAGGGAATAGAGTATCTTTTCTCTAGTATGGAATAAATTGTGATCACATTTGGTCAGGCATAGACTTTGATATGAAAACTCTGGAACAAGAAGAAACTAGAAATTAATGAGCTTGGAAAAGAATGATTTGATATCTCTAAAATAGTATGCTATTTAATTTTTATGGTTGAATTGCAACTACATTATAAAATAAATAACAGGTAGAAAGATTTCTAGTCCAATAAAAACTGGGAGAAAAGAAGCATTTAGAAGTGAGAGGTGTGAGGATTTTCCCAGTGGCTTGGAATCAGAGTAAGACTTCTAAAATGCAAATGAACCGTGTCTTTTCCTTGCTTTAAACATTTCCAAAGCTTCCTATTGCCCTTAAAATCAAATTAAAATTTCTTTATATGGTTATATAGAGGTCTGGTATGTTTACCTTGCCTTTTTTTTCTCCAACCCTCACCTTTACCTCCTCTCATACTTTAAGCTATAGTTATATTGAAAACCTCTCTGTTATAAGCATAAAATATCTTCTCTATCTCGTGGATTCTCAAAAAAAAATCATTTTTACTCTCCCTCAAACAATTCTGGCTTTTCTACTTCAGTTATCAGATTAAATATAATCTTTCCTGACCATCACTTGATTGGTGTGGCTAGGTAATATTTTTAGATATAATTTGGGAAGCTTTTTTCTTCCTGCTTAACCACATTTTCTTCTTTGTCTTTCTCCAAAATTCTTGGAATAGCAGCTCTCATGCCTTTCTGCCTCCGGGGAGTTGTCTGCCAGGGGAAAATGTAAGTAGAACAAGTTGGCAGGACTTCTGGGCTTTTGTCTTCAAAATCTTAAAATCATTGAGGATGGAGGGGATTTCAATAAAAAAAAAGAGAAGATTAGAAAGAGTAGAAAGAAGAGAGCGGGCCCTGTCAGCGATTATATGAAAAATGACACCAGGAAGGGAGTCCTAGATCCTTAGCTCCTGACACCCGGACTTTGTTCTCCGACATTGCCAAGAAGATCAGTCCTCCGGACAGCTTATGCGCGGCAATGTCTCTGGGCTACAGAAGGTGTGAGAACCGTAACAGAGCTTATTACAGATACTCAAGCCATGTTCCTTGACTGAATGACTGTACCAGAGTATAAACCCAACGAACACTACCCCGAGAATTAATGAAATAGCATTTATTAAGGGCCTGGAGGCACTGGACGCTTGTAGGAAAACTTAAATTAACTATGGAAAATAAAGTGGCACGTCTTATACATGTGCATCTGGAGACCAAGCCGTGTTGCTCCAGGAGCACACCGTCTCGTAGCAATCTATCATTATTGTAATAGAATATATTGCATTTTATGTCTATTGCTTAATCATGCATTTTCCCCTAGAATAGGGACTGTCCCCAAGGCTATGTTGCTTTGTATTTTATTCCAAAATGTCCCATATTAAATGGCAATTAAAGATACTCTGTTTAAAGAATTGGATAAGAGACTACAAATTAAGTCTGACCACCTGAAACGATTTCCATTCAAAGTATATTGTTACTAGAAATTTCAAAACCATCTAACTCAGCGTGTTACGTGAGCCATCTCACACAATCTCCCCACTCCCTGTAGCGCACCCACCTTTCTAGCACCGCACCCACACACCCTCACGGCATCAGCCTCGTAAAATGCTCAAGGCAGTGGGTACATATTATCTCATCCATATTGAAGAAGCATATTCTCTCTCATCAGATTTTAAACTTAATTAGGAAGCCAACAAGCATTTGAAGATCTACTTAGGAAGATGGCATATACAGGCTCCTGGGTGGCTCCCTCAGTTAAGTGTCTGACTGCAGCTCAGGTCATAATCTTGCGGTTCATGAGACTGAGTTCTTCATCGGGCTCTGTGCCGACAGCCTGGAGCCTAAAGCCTGCTTCAGATTCTGTGTCTCCCTCTCTCTCTGCCCCTTCCCCACTCACACTCTGTGTGTGTCTTTCTCTCTCAAATATAAATATTAAAAAAATGAAGAAGATGGCATACATCTGTCAGCAAGTGGGCTTCATAAAACATTAATTCTACTGCAGACTCCCTCTTTGGGTTCCCCTATAAAACTTTCAAAAGGGGAGTAAAGAGGTATCTGTGTTATCTGCAAGCTGATAGCTAACACAAAGAGAAAGTTATTGAGCTAGACACATCTAGTTCATTCTTTCTAATTTTTCAGTCAAATATATGGAAACCCAGGCTTCTCTTGAAGTCACTGAAGGCCGGGCAGCAAGTGGAATTTGTTATCATTGTGTGTGCATAAGAAAGAAACTTTTAAGATACAAGTTAGCATCTACAAAGAAAATCCTTCAGACAATAGTAAAGTGCTTTCCTAAGAAATGTGTCAAAAATAAATGGAAAAAAAAGAAATGTCTCAAACCAACTCTTACGCTACCCCAGAAGATGATATTTTATGGAGAAATATAAATATTAATAACTCTGAGTATGAATATAAATTTTGGACATACCTTCACTTATCTACTTATGTATACACAAAAATGATACATAATAAATACATAGATTTAATTAAACTTAAATACGTTAGTTTTTATACATATAAAACAAAATGTACTGTGGTCAGAATTTTTTCCATAATTACATCTGTAGTAATTTTTCTTTTTTTTTTTTGTTAACTAGTGTTCACACAAAATATTGGAGTACTCTGCAGTTAATGCCATCTTGTATTAATAGATCATTAAAATATACTTATAATTAACTAGTCAATATCAAGTGGGATCAAGTGAAAATAGCACTTCTTTGGTATTTCAGAGGTAACCAAACACCAGGCTCTTTTGAATAACTGACTATGGATATTAATTTAATTCATATCATCTAAGTAAATAATAAGGAAAATTCTATTTGAACCAAGATTCATAAGAAACTTGCTGGATATATGGCTATTAATTACTTAAGAGTTATTAATCCTCTTGTAAATAAATTCTGGCTTCCAGAACTTAGTTCTATCCTCTAGAGAAAGAGTGTCAGGATCCTTTTTTTTTTTTCCTTGCCCTTCTGGTGCAAGAAATAAGATTTTATTAGACCAGGCAGACTAATCTTGGCTATTGAATCCATACTCTCTTCATCGGTCTCTTTCTTACAGTATAAGATTTACAAGTTCTTTTCTGACTAATCTGATTTCAGAGCCTGGCTTCATTTTCCTTAATTCTTGTTCAATGTGCACATTTTGACCTTACGCTGTGCGCCCTCTGGCTCCCAGCTCTCTCACATTTCAATTTTACTTATACATGCATGTAATGGGTCCTGTATTCTCTACTACACATCTTCCTTTTTATTACAATTCATCCCTAACCTTGGGTAAAAACCCTTTACTGGAATCCTAGAGCCCACAGCTCCCGGAGAGCCCTCTGACTCCCTGGCGGACACCACATTTCACCGTGAAGACCCACTAGTGCTGTATGTTAGCAAATCTCCCGCAGTCTTCTAGTAATCTGGACAAATAAATCTCAACTAACTTCTCTAGATTTCTAGCCATCTTAATTTTTACAGGCAGAATTAAGCCACTAGAATAAACTTAAGAACTTTTCTAGTTGTGCTCACAAATACTGGTTATCTTTTAAAATTCCAGAATAGTATCGTATCAGTTCATGCTGGTTCTTCAGTATCTAGCTTAATATAATCCTGAAGCCATTTTTACAGAACTGATTGGTTTATTGGAGTAAAAATGACGACTTCACTTTATGGACATAAGATCTTACCTCTAGCTGCTATCCCTGTCTAACTTGTAAACACTTGACCTCAATGACTTTATAGGAATGAGAGAAACCATTTTTTTTTAACATGGAGACATGGAGATTCAAAGAGATCATAAATATTATATATGATATTATATATTATATAATATATATACTAAAGTACTCACACACTCACACACACACACACACACACACACACACTCTACCTTAGGATCCTTGGCTTCTCAGTGCCTTTCCAGTGCTGAAAGAGAAATTACCTAGTCCTCACTGTGACCATCCTCACCTTAACCTCCTCATTTCCACTGTGGACCCTCAGCCCTGCTCCCCACCTGCCATGAGGTTCTTCTAGTGAAATGAACTACAATCACATCTTTCTTCTAAAGCTGAACTTTTAAAATTTTTCTATTTTTTATTTTTACTGTAGCAAAACAAATTATAAATTTAACCATCATAACCACTTTCAAGGGTATTATTTAATAATGTTTTTTCATTTTCATTGCAAAATGGATCCCAGAAATTTTTCATCTCCTATGAATGAAACCTCAAATTCATGAAGTAACGATTGCTCTCTTTCCTCTTCTACAGTCCCTTGTAATGACCATCCTACTTTTCACCTCTAGGTTTTGATTTCTTTAGATGCCGAATTTAAGAAAAATCATTCAGCCTTGGTGCTTTTGTGACTGGCCCATTTCACCTACATAAAGTCCTCAAGGTCCATCCATGTTGTAACAGGTAACAAGATTTCCATTTTTTTTCCCTAAAGGCTGACTAGTATTTAATTGTGTGCTTTGTATACAACACACACCCATACATCATCTGTATCACTGTTTGTTTGTCTGTTGATGGACTTTTTTGCCACAGGTATATAATCATGCTTCTGGCCATTTCTGCTTACATGTAAAATGAATAACCCAGTGCACCGCTCAATGTTCTCCCCACTGAATGGATATTCCTTCCCTATTGTCTTCAAAAATCTTCTAGAAAGGGGCTCTCATGATACAGGACTACACTTTTGGGTGCGTTCTGTATATTGTGCAGAATCACCTATAAACCAGGCCTGAGTCTTCCTCAGTCACCTGATCATAGAAAATTCCCCGTGAGGTCACAGGTGCAGGCTGGAGGGAAGAAGGCACTGTATGTAGCAGAAACGGTGACTGTGAACCTCTGGGCTCATTCCTCATGTAACTTGCAACTTCAGGGTCTACGCAGGCCAAATCTCATATATAACACTTCTATTTGATGAGGAGTGCTGCTGTACATAATCAAGTTATGTCTTCGTGGGTCAGAAGACTCCCAGGACAAGATGGTAACAGGTAACATGGAAACTCGGTGGCTATGGCTACACACTGGGTCTCTACTAAGGCCCAGCGGTGGCTAAAGGCTGCCTCAAAAGGAGAGTAGTTAAAACAATTAAAAAATGTGCAGAAGATCTGAATAGACATTTTTCCAAAGAAGACATGCAGATGGACAACAGGTACATTAAAAACCTTATCATCAAGGCAATACAAATCAAAACCTCACTATAACCTCACACCTGTTAGAATGCCTATTATCCAAAAGTCACAAAATACCAAGTGTTGTTGAGGATGTAGGAAAAAAAGGGAACCCTTGTATGCTGCAGGTCAGAATGTGAACTGGTGCAGTTATTATGGAAAACAGTAATGAAGTTCCTCAAAAAATTCAAAATAGCACTGCCATATTATCCATTTATTCTACTTCAGAGCATTTATCTGAAGAAAATGAACACATGAATTCAAAAAGATATACGCACCCCCATATTCACTGCAGGACTATTTATAATAGCCAAGAAATAAAAACAGCCTAAGTGACCACTGTTGGATGGGTAAAAACCATGTGGGTGAAATACACAATGGAGATGAGCCAGTAAGAAAAATAAAATCTTACCATTTGTGACAACATTAATGAAACTTGAGGGTATTATCTTAAGTGAAATAAGTCAGACAGTGAAAGGCAAATGCTGTATGTTCTCACATATATGTAGAATCTAACAAAACAAAAAGAAAAAAAAAAGCTCATAGACACAGAAAAGAATTGGTTTGCCAGAGGGAGGGGGACTGGATGCATAAAATGGGTAAAAGGGGTCCAAAGGTATAAACTTTCAGTGATAAAGTTAGTCCATCATAAAGGATAAGTCATTCTACAGCATGATGACTATAGTTAATAATACTGTATTACATATCTAAAAGTTGCTAAAACCATAAATCTTAAAAGTCCTCATAAGAAAAAATTCATAACTAACTATATATGGTGATGAGTGTTAACTAGACTTATTGTGGTGATTATTTTGCGATATATACAAATATTGAATCATTATGTTATGCTCCCAAAACAGACATGTTGTCAACTACACCCCTAATAAAAAAGGCAGGGAATATGTGCAGAGAATAACAGAACTTTGCCCCCAAGCCCTAAGGATCTGTCCTAGGATTCATACACAGGAGACTTCCAAAGTCTCTAAACAGCATCCCTATCTGCCGCTAACACTTCAAGCACTGCTAAAGCTCTTCGATCATATGGCCCAAGTGGCAGAGCAGCACGAACTACTACCTTGACGAGCTGTATTCTGTTCTGGACCCCACTCAAAACTAGCAGCTTTTTTATTCACTCAGTAAATGAGCTATAGTAACATCTCTTTTTTTTAATTTATTAATTTTTAGAGAGATAGAGAATGGATGAATGAATGAATGAATGAATGAATGAATATGGATGAGAGTAAGCTGGGGAGGGGGAAAGAGAAAAGGAGAGAGAGAATCCCAAGCATGTTCCACACTGTCAGCACAGAGCCTGACATGGGGCTCAAACTCAGGAAAACTGAGATTATGACCTGAGCCAAAACCAAGAGTAGAACACATAACTGAAGATCCACTCAGGGGCCCCCTGGAGTAATACCTCTAAATGAGGAATGTGTTGCCTCAAATATCCATTGAAGTTCATGAAGTGTTTTGTTGCTTTCTTGGTTGTAGGTGGTACCACAGGTATCCTTCTTCTTAGAAGGGTATCTCAAGATGCTTGACATCACTGGAGCCCTAGAAATTTAACTGAGATAGAAGGACCCTGAGTTTTTGTGAGATTTATTTTCTATCATTTGACACACACATATCTTGCCAATGAGTGTAGAGTACTCACTACTTCTCACTACAACTTCGTTCAAGTCCTATGTCCTTGGTTATCTTCTGTCTTGTTTTATCTATTAGTGAAAGTAGAATGAAATTATTTCTGCCTTTCTACTTCTCCCTTCAGTTTGGTCATGGTTTATATTATATATTCAGGAGCTTTGACATTTGGTGCATAAATATTTCTAATTGTTCTATCTTCTTAGTGTATTCTTTTTCTAAAGTTTTATTTTTATTTTTGATAGAGCACAAGCAGCGGAGGGGCAGAGACAGGGACAGAGGATCCAAAGTGAACTCTACACTGACAGCGGTGAGCCTGATGTGGGGGCTTCAAACTTACCAACCACGAGATCATGACCTGAGCTAAAGTCGGATGCTCAACGGACTGAGCCACAAAGGTGCCCCTTAATTCTTTTAACTTAAAAAAATGTTCTTTATCTCTTGTAACTTTATTTTTCAGTATGGAAAGTCTATTTTGTATGATATTAGCATAATGACCCCTGCTCTCTTTGGGATACTATTTGCATAAAAAATATTTCTGTCCTTTCACTTTCAGCCTACGTGTATCATTAGCTCTAAAGCGAGTTTCTTGCAGATGGCAGAGAGCTAGATCTTGTGCTTTTGATCCATTCAGTTAAACCAGGTCTTTTGATTGAGAAGTTTAATCCAGTTAATTATGGATAAGAAGATTATTTCCATTTGTTATTTTCTGTAGATGTTGTAGCATTTTGTCCTTCCTTTATTAATGCCTCCCTTTGTGTTTGACTTCCTTTTTGTAGTTATGTGCTTTGATTGCCTTCTCATTTCTGTATCTGAGTGTGTATATCACAATAACATGCTTATTTGCACAGGAATCATATCTCTTTCATAAATACATTGTTTTAGTGCATTTAAAATTAATTCCCATATAGATACTATACAGTACTATATTAGTTTCAGGTGTACCATACAGTGAGTGATTCAATACTTCTTTATATCACTGTGCTCATTTAAATAAATGTACTCTTCACATCCTTCACCTCTTTCATCCATCTCCCCACTTACCTCCCCTCTGGTAACCATCAGTTTGTTCTCTCTAGTTAAGTGTCTGGTTTTTTTTTGCTGTCTTTTCTCATTGTTCTTTTGTTTCTTGAATTTCACATATGAGTGAAATCATATCGTATATCTCCTTCTCTGACTTATTTCACTTACCATTATACTCTCAAGATCCATCTACGCTGTGTCAAATGGCGCAATTTATTTTTGTCTAGGTAATATTCCATTATGTATACATGGACACACACACACACACACACACACACACACAATCTTCTTTATCCGTTCATCTATTGATGATGACTTGGGCTGCTTCGTAAATTTGGCTCTTGTAAATAATGCTACAGTAAACAAAGGAGTTCACTTATCTTTTTGAATTAGTGTTTTTACATTCTTTGCATAAATAATAGTTCAGTTATAGGAAGTTCAATTACAGGACCATATAGTAATTCCACTTTTAATTTTCTGAGAAACTTCCATACTGTTTCCACAGTGGCTGCACTAGTTTGCATCCCCACCAACAGTGCATGAAGGTTCCTGTTTTTCCATATCCTGGCCAATATCTGTTGTTTCCTGAGTTGTTGATTTTAGCCACTCTGGTATGAATGGTATCTCATATGGTTTTGGTTTACACTTCCCTGATGATGAGTGATGTCGAACATCTTTTCATGTGTCTGTTAGGCATCTGCACGTCTTCTTTGGAGAAATGTCTATTCATGTTTTCTGCCCATTTTTTATTGTATTGTTTTGGGGATTTTGGTGTTGAGATTTATAAAATCTTTATATATTTTAGATACCAACCCTTTATCAGACATATCACTTGCAAATATCTCCTCTCATTCAGTAGGTAGTCTTTTAGTTTTATTATTTCTTTGCTGTGTTCCTTGTCTTTCCTTTAGTGTATGTCCTTTAGACATTTTATTTTGTGGTTATCACTGCAGTTGCATAAAAATAAAATTCCAAATTATTTAAATAATATTTCAAACTGATAAACGACTAATTTCAATTGCATATAAAAACTATACTAATATATAACCATGACCCCAAATTCATGCAATTGCTGTCACATATTACATCTTTCTTTATATACTATGTACCAACAGGGTATCTTTTATGATTGAGTCATTTAATTGTATATAAGAATTACAAGTGAATGTATGTACCAAATTTACCTTAATACAGGTTACTATGTTTGTCCATGAATTTACTGTTACCAGAGAACTTTATATTTTCATTGGTAATATCATCCCACTCCATTCTGCTCTGATAGATCTTTGCTGAGAAATCTGATAATGGTACAGAAGCTCCCTTGTATGTGACAACTCATCTTTCTCGTGTTGCTTTCAAGGTTGTCTTTTGATAGTTTGATTATAACATGTTTCAAACTGAGTCTCATTTATCTCGTTGGATTCCTTGAGCTTGAATTTTATATGCCCATTTCTTCTTCAATTTTGGGAGGTTTTCAACCATTTCTTCTTCAAATAAACTTTTCCTTTTTTTTTTTCCTTCTGCAACTCCTATTAATGGTATATTTATCTGATGATAATATCCCATAACTCCCTTAGACTCTCTCCACTTTTTTTTTTCATTTTGCTCTTGTGGTGATTTGATGAATTCCAAAGAACTGTTTTCAAATTAACTGATTCTTTCTTTTGCCTATTCAAGTCTGCTATTCAACCCATCTAATAAATATTTCCATTCATTATATTATTCAGCTTCAGAATTACTGTTTGGTTCTTCTTAATATCTTCTATCTGTTTGCTGATATTATCATTTTGTCCATGCATCATTTTTTTTGGCCTCAATAAGCATCTTTAAGATAGTTATTTTAAATCTTTTGTAAGGCAGCTCATAAATTTGCATTCCCTTTGGATTGGTTTCTGGAGATTAATTTTGTTCCCTTGGTCTATGTTTCCCTCATCGTTAGAATGGGATAAAATATTTGAAAATTCAGATGTTTAATATGGAATTTTAAATCTAGAATATGTAAAGAACTCTTACAACACTATGATTCAGAGACAACCCAATTAAAAAGTGGGCCATGGATCTGACATTTCCCTCAAATAAGATATACAAATGCCCAATAAACAAATGAAAAGATGTCCAACATTCTTAGTCATCTGAAAAATGCAAAACAAACCACAGTGAGATAGAACTTCACACCAGTAGCATAGTAAAATCAAAATATCAGATAAGAAGTTTTGGTGAAGATGTGAGTAAATCAGAAGTCTCATACACTGATGATGGAAATGCAAAATGGCACAGACACAGTCTCACAATTCCTTAAATGATTAAACACAGAGTAACCATTTATCCAGCAATTTCTACACCTAAGTATATAGCCCAGAGGGTGAAACATGATCACATACTAACATACAGGAATATTTACAGAAGCATTACACACAATAGCCAAAAGATGAAAACATATTGAAAGTCTGTCAATAGATAAATGGCATACACAATGGAATGTCATTCAGCCATAAAAAGAGAGGGAGTATTGATGCCTATTACAACACGGATGACCTTGAGAACATTATGCGAAGTGAAAGAAGCCAGTCGCAAAGGAGCACATACTACAAGCTTTCATTCATATAAAATCCCAGAATAGGGAAATCTACATATTCACAAAGTAGAGCAGTAGCTGTTCAGGGAGGGAAGACTGGGGAGGATGAGAGTTAAAGGTTACAGAGTTTAGATGTGAAGTATAAATATGTTCTAAAACTGATTGTGGTGTTTGCACAATCCATATATATAAGTCACTGTATTATATATCTTCAGTGGGAGAGCTGGATAATGTTAAATATATCTCAATAAGCTATCAATAATATTCCTGAATGGGTAAAGGTCTCAAATGACCATTTCACAAATGATAACCTATAATAACCAACAAGCATATAAAAAGATGTTAAACATCATTCATTCTCATGGAAATACAAATCAAAATACAATGAGAAACCACTTCCCCCCAAATCAAAAAAGTTAAAATTAATGTGGGCCAGAATGTGGAGAAATTAGTATCCTTACACACTGTTGGTGGGAATGTGAAATGATAGAGCTACTGTGAAAAACAGTTCGGCAGTTACTCAATAAGCATATAATTACAATTAACCCAGCGATTCCAATCCTGGATACACAAAACAGCCGAAGACACATTTTCAAACAGAAATTTGCACACAAATATTCATAACAGCATTATTCTATTCACAATAATCTAAAGTTCAAAATAGCTCAAATATCTATTACCTGATGGACAAAATATGGTATAGCCATACAATGGAATATTAGTCACACACAAATAAATTACTAATATATGCATAGCACAGATGATCCCTGAAAATGTGCTGTGTGAGGAAAGCCAGATAGAGAGTCACAGATGATTCTATTTATATGAAATACACACAATAGGCAAATGCAGAGAGATTAGTCATTGCTAGGGCTTGGGAGGAGGAAAAAATGGGGCATACAACGTTATGGGTTTTCCTGTAGACCAAAGAAAAATTCTGGAACTTAGTAGTGGTGAATGTACTAAATGCTAATAAATTATATACTTTAAAATGTTTAAAGTAGTTAATTTTATGCTATGTGCATTTCACAGTAAGTTCAAAAAAAGTTTTTGTGTATATAGCAGTATGTAAAATTTAATCCTCTTTTCTTATAAATTAACATGAATTTATTTTTTAAAATTTAATGTTTATTTATTTTTGGTATAAAGATATCAAGCACGAGTGGGAGAGGGACACATAGAGAGGGAGACAGAATCTGAAGCAGGCTCCAGGCTCTAAGCTGTCAGCACAGAGCCCAAGGTGAGGCTCGAACCCACGAAACATGAGATCATGACCTGAGCTGCTGAAGTCAGATACTTAACTGACTGAGCCACCCAGGTGCCCCAACATGCTTTTTTCCTAAAAAAAAAAAAAAAAGGAAACTTGAAAAAACTTATTTAATCCATATTTCAACTGAGTTTTCTTCCAGATACATAATGTGAACAATGTTGGAGGATCTTCAGGGTTTTCTCTCTCATTTGTTCAAATCTGTTCGTATTGTTGAAAAGAAAACAATTCTACCTATTTGTCTTTGGCTTAATCATTGTCTGGTTCATTTAACATGAAGATTTTTATTTAAATGTTCACCTTTCTCATATTTGTCAAGGTGGGATACCACAGTGTTTTATCCATTTCAATATGAATTATTAAAATAAAGGCGTAGGATAATTTTCCAGTGTCAGGCTGCCAAATATTTTTTGTCTGGTTTTGACTTATGCTTAAGGTGAATGTAAGTTGCTGGTAATGTTTTCTAGCATGTATATCAAGTGCATCTCAAAGATTAAATTAAAACAGAAGGATAATATCCTTGGTTTTTGAAGCAGAACCACTTAAACTATTCTCATTAGGATAGTGATCTGTGAAAATGGGATAGGGTCTATGTTAGGTGAATGATATTAAATCATGGCAACAAAGAATCCAAGGCATGTAAAATTTAAACTGTAGACAGCGACATGAGCAAGACTGTGGACTTGGAAACTTCAGGCCCTCCTTCCCTCACATGGGGACCAAGTCAGCAACAATATAATGACCAGAATACATTCGTGAGAGCTCTAGAGACCAGCTGAGAGGCTAGAGCACACAGACCAACGTAAAACCTAAAAACTGTTCCATAAAAAGAAATAGGAAAATCTGTGGCATTGTGTATACCCTTCCATGCCCTTCCCCTATCTGACTTAAGTGGTGAAACCAGGAGGAAACTGGTGTTTCTGGCAAACAAATGTCAACTAAAATGTCCTCCTTCGGGACAGAAACAAGAGAGCACATCAGAAGTCCAGTCTTCTGGTTAGTCTGGGGACTGCCTGAAGGACTGGAGTCTGTCACACTTGACTTAAAGCACTGACAAGACTGGTGGCACCTTTGGAAGCCCCTGAAAACAGACTGCCTAACTGCATCATGTTGGAGGCGCAGTTTCCCAGGCACATACCGGGTTGAATGAGAGATGGTGAGCTCCTGAAGAGAAGCACAGATAAATTATTTGGGAAATGTAAGAGAACTAAAAGCATATTCACACACTCAAAAAAAGACAGAAAGGGTCTGAGAGGTCTTAGACCTCTAGTTGTGGTGATCAGGGAAGGCTACCCCTCTACACTAAGACAGCCCATAAATACTGGGAGAGGTGGTTATTTTTTCAAATGTGGAAGTCCCAATACAAATCACAGGGCATGAAAAGAAAGAGGAAAACATGACCCAATCAAAGAAGTAAATGAAGCTCAATAAACCAATCCTAAAAATGAGCAAATTTATGAGGTGCCTTACAAAGGATTCAAAATAACTATCTTCAACATGCTTACTGAGCTAAAAGAGAACACAAGTAACCAGATGAAATCATAAAAAAAAAAATAGATGCGTAGAAAAGTTTACATTATTAACAAAAAGAAGCTATCTAAAAGAACCAAACAGAAATTCTGAAGCTGAAGAACAATGAATTCAGAAATTCACTAGATAGGTTGAACAGCAGACTTGATCAGGCAGAAGACAAAATCTGTTTGAAATTTGAAAACAGGTCTTCTGAAATCAAGCCAAACCAGAGAAAAAAATGAAAGAGTGAAAAGGGTCTCAGGGAGTATGGGGCATTGTCAAGTAGACCAGTATATGCTTAGTGGGAGTCTCAAAAGGAGAAGAAAGAGGGGGGAAAAGGACAGAGATTTGAAGAAACAATGGCTGAAAACTTCCCAAATCTGAGAAAAGAAATGCGTATACAAATTCAAGAAGCTCGAGAAATTTGAACCAGATAAATCCAAAGAGGCTCAGATTAGGGGTGCCTGGGTGGCTCAGTTGGTTAAATGTCCAACTTTGGCTCAGGTCATGATCTCATGAACTCTTTATGAGTTCAAGCCCTGTGTCAGGCTCTGTGCTGACAGCTCAGAGCTTGGAGCCTGCTTCAGACTCTGCCTCTCTCTCTCTCTCTCTCTCTCTGTCTCTCTCTCTCTCTCTGCTCCTCTCCATCTCGTGCTCTCTCTCTCTCTCACTCTCTCTCACTCTCTAAAATAAATAAAACATTAAAAAAAAACTAAAGAAAGAGAACCACATCAAAGCACATTATAATCAAACTACTAAAGAGAAGAAAAAGAGACACTCTTGAAAGCAGCAAAAACATATTGTAAGATAGAGATAGACCATAAAGTCCATAATATAAGATTAATTCTAACCTGCTATGACTTATTAAATATTTCAAAACAACTTTGCTTTATTTTTTAATTTTTTTATAAATGTTTATTTTTGAGACAGAGAGAGAGAGAGAGAGAGAGAGAGAGAGAATGAATCCCAAGCAGGCTCCATGCTCACCACAGAGCCAGACACAGGGCTCCGTCTCACAAACTGTCAGATCATGACCAGAGCTAAAATCAACAGCCGAACACTTTACCAACTCAGCCACCAGGTGCTCCATGCACTCTTTGATTATTTCTAGCAAACAAATCTCGACTAAAATGCTCTCTGATTTTACTGTATTTATTATAAAATATAGCATATACATACATAGAACATAGAAAAAATATAGTCATATGTACATATATCCTTGGGAGATCCTTTAATGTTACCCTGTTCAGGCAAAAATAATTTCAAGAACTACATTAAATGCTTTAATAATAACCACTGCTGTGTAGGGATAATGGGAAAGAACAATAAACAAGTAAATGTGATGATATTCGATTCTGCTATCACAGGATAATGTGGAATGCAGGAGATACTAATATGAAATATCTAAAGGCAAAGAGCCTGTGGTGTAGAAAAAGTTAGAAGTAAATATGAATACCTCCTATATATATTCTATGAAAGAGCCTAGAAGCAAAGCCACCCTGATAGCATAAGCACAGTTAGCATGCAAAGTTTGGATTATACTTTCATTCCCCACGAAAGAGTCTGAACTTCTTGGAGAAGTGAGTAGTTTAAGTGCTAACACAGGCAATATCTAAGATGAGCCTGCAGTATGTCATATTTCAGAGAGTAAAACAGCCCTTCTCTTACAAAATAAAAATTTAATGAGGCATGTTAAAAGGGGACACGAACTAAGTTGAAGGGTTTCCTCTATCCAAATCTGGGACAATTTGAACACTATATTAATTAAAAATAGTGATGAATTCTAAATGAATGAAAAATAGGAAGGGAGAAAGGAAGGGAGAGAGGGAGGGAAGGAAGAATAAAATGCGTACATTTTTGAGGGAGAAGGTAGGAATCATTCTTACAGGAAAATGGTGACTGATCACTTTACAGAAAAATGAATATGGAAAATCACAATTTTTAAGCAGCATGGAAAGACTGTCCAGGTATGAATAATGAGTGAATAATAAATTATTGGGGACAGTGGACAGAAGCTGTGAGGAGAATATTTCCATTATCGTAAATGTCTTCCTACAAACTGCTTATCATTTGCAAGGAGAACATACAATGAAGAATCCAGAAAACACCTTGACCAGGTGACCAAACTTAAAATCAGGAGTGATGGGATCCTGGGTGGCTCAGTTAGTTAAGCATCAAATTCCAGCTCAGGTCATGAGCCCACAGTTCAGGAGTTCGAGCCCCACGTCAGGCTCTGTGCTGACAGCTCAGAGTCTGGAGCCTGCTTTGGATTCTGTGTCTCCCTCTCTCTCTGTCCATCCTCTCTCTCTCTCTCTCTCTCTCTCTCTCTCTCTCAAAAATAAGCAAACATTACAAAAAAATAAAATGAGAAATGAAAAAATGATGGAACTTGAAAAGAACACCCATCATTTATGTAATATTCTGAACTGAAATGAAGAATCTGAATCTAAGCATGGATTGTTTCATATTAAGCACACTTATTAAAAGAATAAATAACAAATGAATAAATAAATATACTTGATCTCTCAGGATATGGAGCCTCACACTGATGAACAAAGATTTTGCATCACTTTTGGTATTCAATCAATAGGTAGTGTGATTCCTTCTCCAGAGCACCACCCAATTACTTTGTGGTATTAAACACATTTACTTAAAGTGTCTTTCCTGTAACAGAATTGGTAGAATCCATACTAGAACCAAGTAAGTGTGACTTGTCTTACCCTAAATTCAAATTAAACTCATGGCAAAGACAAGTGAGACATTCAGAGGACTTAAATGGTGGAAAGATTTTAAATTACCCCCAAATAATTTTAAATTGTATCAATTCTATTATATCTTTAACTTTTCAAATTGCATATATATGGCTGTTTACATGTAGTACAATAATTTGTAACATATGACTACCTTTACTGAATGATATTTACTTCTGTGATGTGGACTCTAGTGATAACGTGCTTATATGATTTTACATGGTTTGTGTTTGCTGAGATCTTTTCATAGAATGTATATGTTTTTAATTGCATTGAGTATTTCTGTGTTTTCCCTTAGAAATATTTCCTGAGAAGATTTTTTTTAGGTGAGGGAATTAGATATTGAAGATGTCTGTAAAGATTGTGTAAATTTCATTCCCCCTGTGTAAGCTTCTTCGCCTGCCTCAATATCCATAACATTCTTTTCTTTAAGTCTGTGGTTTAGTATATTACTAGTATATATTTTGATTTGACTTTATTAAATTTTCCTGAAACAGGGTGATAGCTATCAATCTACAGATTCAAGCCTTCCCTCTTCACAGTTGGGAGTGGTTTTTTGGTGCCCTTTCTTTGCTCTCTAATTTACAGATATCACTTATCCAGATGTTTATATTGATTGACCATTTTTTAAATAATTTTTATTCTTTTATTGCATTTATATATTTTTTCTTGTCCCTTTGCATTGTGTGAAGTTTCCTCAAGATTATTTCATTTTCACATTTCCTTTTAGTAAAATGTTACGTGTTATAAGCATTTATAATATTTTTACTTACAATTCTTATGATCATAGTATTGCTTTTTTATTCCAATTTTATTTCAGGTCGATAGAGAGGAGTTAAAACTAGATTTCTTGCATCACAGATCATAGTTACCTGATGTCTCTGCCATAATTTTTTCATCATTTATTTTAATTTTTCTCTTCAGATTTCATTTCATCCTAATTTTAACGCATCCATTAAAATATGATATATGGGTTCTTAAATAGTATTATTTGATGTATCCTTTTTGAAGCTTTTTAATGTTTATTTATTTTGAGAGAGACAGAGTGTATGAGCAGGGGAGTGGCAGAGAGAGAGACTCCCAAGTAGGCTCTGTGCTGTCAGCACAGGGCCCAATGCAGATCTCAAACCCATGAGTCATGTGATCATGACCTGAGCCAAAATCAAGAGTTAGATGCTTAACCAACTGAGCAACCCAGGCTCCTGACATATCTGGTTTTAATTTCATCAACAATAACTGTGTTACAAATTACCATCTATTTTTACTTTCTTTTTTACACAAAACATAGTCTTCTCTTTTTTCTTTCTTTATAATATTTAGCTATGTATTCATTTTCTTAATAATGGTCATTTAGATAATACCCAAATATCTTCTACTAAAAACAACACTACTATAAAAATCTTGTTTTAAATCAAGTAATGGAATTTCAGTTTTGAAACATGTGCATATTGGTTTACTTGAATATCAGATTATTTTCCATATATATGTACCAGTACAAATTCTTACCAGAGATAGATAATAGTATCAATTTCCCAACATTGTCACCTACTTGTAGTATCCAATATATGAACTTTCACAAATTGATAGCTTTAAGGCACTGTTTTGTTTGAATTTGTATTCAAAACTTATTAGTAATGAAACAGATAATCATTATATACAGCATTTAGTAAGTTTATCTTTCCCATGTACTCCTTTGTATCATCGTCTTCCCATTTCCATAATCTGTTCCATTTACCCACTTGTGATATGCCATCTGAAGTTTCTGTCCAGTGTTTCTTTCGAGATTTGCATTTCCTCCTTAATTTATAAGGTTCAAAAAAATATATGGGCTTTAAAAGCATTATATATTTGTTATATATATTTATATACTGTATATACTTGCTTACAAAGGGTTTATCCGATATGAATTTGAAACACTGTAGTTTGTTTAATAACATATTTACCTTTCTTCCTTAGTTAATATGAAAGCTTATTTTGGGGTTCAGAAAATGATGATCAGGCCAGCTTTTTGTGTCTCACTAGTTACAACAATATCGATGAGAATCACCACAGAAAATGAAACCATCTAAAGTTCAAGAAAATCCTCAATCTCTATTATACACTTATGGATAATCACGAATTAACTATATATATTAGGGTGCTGATATAAAAAGTTCCCTATTGGACCGTTATTTTACTCCATAGTGCAAAGTTACCTTTCAAGGTCCTATGAATTACACACTACAGGGAGTTTCTATAAAGAACAAGATTAACTTAGGAATAACAAGGTTTTAAATCTTTGTTGGAACCCTGAAATCCTAGGAGCACACTAAAAATATAGTTTCATAGTCACTGGTGTACAAATACATAAATCATAAAGGTTTATGTTAACAGAATAATATACACAAACCAGAGAGATTTTCTATGTCCAATGTAAGTTACTTTTTGTGTTTGGACTATATCTTATTAAAGCTTATAATCTAAAATATTAACATACAAAAGCACTTCAAAAGAATGAACTTTTAGTATTAAATTTATAAATGAAAAACTATTTATGATTTAAAAAAACACATCATTGTATACTCTGTTGCTACCCTTCTTCCTGTCATTTTCACCAGCCCTTTCAGAAGGTTAAGGACATCTATCACCCTTAGTTGAGTGAGGGTATTCTGAGATATGATTATTTTTTAAAGTTGAATATCTTGGAGATCCTGAGGAAGTTGATACTATATGTAAATATTTTATTAAGACATGTGACATTTAAATTCTAATCTTTGCTCTTCATTGGTTAGCAACTCATTCCTTTGGCTCCAGAAATACTTATTATCTATATATACCTCTGGAATTTAGGTGCTATAATATTCTCCTTTCATTTCTATTTGTCATTGATGTTATACTTTCAGACATTCTTACTTCCCTGCTTCTTTTAGACTGATCTCAAATCATTTGTCCTGTACCTTGATACTTTGTCTTTTCACAGTGCTTCACACACGCCTCATGCATACGGTTGTAATTTAGATTTGTCCATGCTGAGACCAATCAGCAAATTTAATTCAACACTATTTGGATCTATTGAGAATTTATTACATGATAAAAACTGAGCTAATTTTGAAGTTACAAAGTTGACTAACGCAGTTGCTACTGATTAGTATAGTAACTAAATTAGATACCTAAATATTAACTGTGGATAAATCACATAAGATAAATGCCAACCTCAGGCAAAAATATTGTATTTTGTTAACCGTGAATGGTTTAGACATATTTACATATTGTCCTAATAAAAAAAATATAAAGAGTCCCTCTACTTTTAGTCAGAAACATGGAAGAGATAATCCAAACTTAGGCTGAACCCTATTAAAAAAATGATCAACTCGTTTACTTGATTCTAATATAGTTTACCAACTGCCAACATGATGTCAAACTGAAAACATAGTAAAAAAAATTAAGTTTCTATCTCAAGGTTTCTGGGAAATGCATTCCATTATATCCAACATAAAATATTTGTGTAATTGAAAAAGTCAATGTATTCATATTTAACAAATATTTTAATAGCAGTATGATAATATGAATAGGAAACTGCTAATTTAATTTCCAAGAAAACATAAAATTATCCAAAGTGAAAGAAATTACCTTGTACTGTACAAAAGAGGTAATATCTGTTTTTCCAAAACAGAATGGCATAAGTAACAGAATGTCATGAAAATGAAAGCAGTGCCTAAGGCACAGACGATGTAATATATCAATACAATATATCGTTGTAGGTAATGGAATCTAGACAGAGGAATCATGGCACACAATATCACTGAAGACAGGATTAGTTATGGTAACACCTTAAAATGAAACCTATACTCTTAAATTTACATTCAATATGATTTCATTTTCAGGCTTTTGTTTATTTTGTTGTAAATAAGTAGAAAAGAAACACAGTCAGTTGTAATCTGACATCTCAGACACCCACAGTACAGATATGGAATGGTTCTTTGTTTTAGTTTTGCTTTCAGTCGTAAAATATTTCACAAATTAAGTGAATGCTCATGTAATTACATCATTTTAACTATATACGAATATATATACACACATGCTATATATTTGAAAATCTTTGTAAGGAGCAAAAAGCTAATTTAGTTGTTACTGATGCTAGCTATTACTCCCTTGAAAATGTTGAAAATCTACAGCAAATATGGTGAGTTTAGCTCTGCATTAGAGCATGTGACTTAATACTTCTTAGAAAACATGCACCTGCCTTCTGTCTCTCTCTCATATACACACACACACACACACACACACACACACACACACACGCTGAATTAACAGTGGGTACCTGTTTGCATGTGTCATAAAATGGAGGGTAACAATGAATACAGTCCCATCACATAATAGAAATTTTGAACTAAATATATAATACTATAAGTCACACCATCAAAGTCATATAGATTTGTGTTAGGTCAGAGAAAGAAGGAAATTATTTTCTTTTTTCATCTGTTCTGTCACCTAATGATAGCCTCCTTAGAGAATGTTAATGGACTAAAGAATGAGTCCACCGTGTGGAGTATAGTTGAGGAGGAAAACTCCTATCAAGGCAGAAATAAGTAACTGGAGCAAAGGAAGATTTCTTTG
Source organism: Suricata suricatta (assembly GCF_006229205.1). Lineage (NCBI taxonomy): Eukaryota > Metazoa > Chordata > Mammalia > Carnivora > Herpestidae > Suricata > Suricata suricatta. The sequence goes on from NC_043703.1 coordinate 20,373,664, forward strand.
GAAACTGCCTATCACTCAAACATCACCTTATTTTTACCCATAAAAATGCAGCGGTAAAATATGCCAAGTATTTAGACTATTAAGACTGCACAAGTAATAATTAACAAGCAGAACTTAAATCCAAACCCCAGCTTTTGGGATCTTTTGAGTTCATGCCACTTGTAGCTAAATAGCTGTATTTGTATAAATATTTCATTATAACATATACAATATATATATTATATAAAATATCACATGTAATATTATATAAAATTATATAATTTTGTCTGAATAAGATTGCTAGTTGTGCCTCAACTTTTCTCCCCTTCTTTTCCAGAGAAATGCTACTGAACAGAGTACCATGCACTGTTTCCACCCCAGGGAAGGACTGTAAACACTTCTGTGTATTGCACCTTGTTATCAGGTTGCCAAAGAAAAGAGAACAGAGTCAAGAACAGGGTGCAGTGATCCTTTATTAAGCATAGAAAGGAGACAGAGCAAGATCAGCTTCAAAGGTGGGTGTTGGTTCCCCAGGCCAGGACATCTCTACTAGTGATTTTTTTTTTCAAAAAAGTTTACTTATTTACTTAGAGAGGGAGAGAGAGAGAGAGAGAGAGAGAGAGAGCGAGCGAGAGAGAGAGCACGCGCGCAGAGGAGAGGCGAGGCAGAGAGAGGGAGAAAGATAATCCCAAGCAGGCTCTGTGCTGTCAGTACAGAGTTGGATATGGGGCTTGATCTCACAAAGTGTGAGATCATGATCTGAGCTGAAATCGAGTCAGATGTTTAACTGACTGAACCACCCAGGCACCTCTCTTTGTGAATTTCCTAACCCATATCACAGTAGAAGGAACACTGTCCTCCCCCTAAGGAAGACAGATGCAACAGTGGGGTTGACCAGGTACCATGTAACATATATGGTCTCAGAAAAGACAAGAGAATACTCAGTGAACAAGAAACAAGAAAGATATACCCACTCAAGGTGGTAAAAAAAAAAAAAAAAAAAAAAACCCTAAAGTTAAACGTAAAAGAAAGCATAGTACAAAGCAATTATACCTTCTTCATCTTTTACACCAAAATAAAAAATTATGGTTTTCACCTTTAACAACTAAAAACTGCCATCGAATCCCTCCTTTATACAGCATTAGCATTATCACAAATAAATAGGAAAGAATTTCTGCAGATTCGCAGTTTACTAAGGAGGACTTACCTTAATCACAGTAACTACTAAGTGGTTGTGTCTGCAGCTGTTTTTTTTTTTCCTTCACAATTGTTCAGGGCCTTAGACTTTTCACATCATTCATTCATTAACACTTACCTGAGTTTTAACCACAAATATTTGCTTAGCTAAATAATTTCCACATATACATATAGTTCAAACCATCCCAAAGTGAAGCAAACCTGCATTCATTAAACCCACAATAAATGATAGAACTTATTTTTTCTAAATTAGAGAAAAAATACAGGATCTAATGTGGTCTAAAACAATCCATGTAGCTCTTTAAATTTAAAAAGTAGTATACTATAAGGATTGCTGAATCATCAGAATTAAAATAATGCCAAGGAAGTCAATTTGCTTATTCGTATTAAGAAAACCATAAAATCATATTGTTAAGAAAGAAGACACAATGTAAAGAAAGTTAATGTTAGGCCATGGCCAGTAATCAGCTGTTTTGCATTTTATTTCCCCTACATTTCAGTTTCTTTTCAGCAAACAACTTTAGGTATTGACCTTGAACACTTCACTACAAGAATGAACAAAGTCACTGGCCTTCTTTTGGCCTCAACATTTTCTCCCAGAAGAGTCTTCCATTCACTTTCTATTCACAGCATGCAGTGATCCAAGATTAAACTCCTTTTCCTTTTCTTTTCAATACCAACTGTTTTTCAGCCAAAACTCTAAATCTCATGTCTGTCATTTTAAATTAAATCATTTATAGGGAACTTTATTTAGGTATAACTACATCATCCTATGCAAAAAAAAAAAAAAAAAAAAAAAAACCAGTTACCACATCACTGCTACTTTCTATTTTTAAAAGTATCCAATTACCATTATATCACAAATTCCTTCCAAAAGGATATTTTATTTCTGTTTCTTTTTTCTAAGAATCTTGAGAAAACTAACTTCTTTGATATGTATATCAAAAAATGTATATATTTGACCCTTTATAATACTGTTTTCACCTACCTTGTAAACTGAAACATCAGTAATTTCTATGCTTTCTTCTTCAAGTTCACCTTTGTTGTTGACATAATCACACCCTCCTTTCCCACTGGCCACTGCTCCATTGTCTTGCACTTCTGTCATCTTCTGATGAACCTGAATATCCCTTAGAGACAAAGAAAAAATAAAATAAAACAGGTTTCAGCAACAACTTTTCGTGTGGTCAAATATGATAGAACTTGCACTCTACTTTTATAAAAACCTGTATGAATGCAGGTAATGAGGAAGACACAAAAATATTAACATGGAGATATAATTATGTATTCTGAAACAATGGACACTTTTCTAATCAATAAAACTATGATTAAATTTAAGGAACCTGTATATCTAAGAAAATTAGACATGATGCTTTTCTTTCTGGACTCTGATTTTTAAATTGGAAATGTACCTCAGATGCATTAATTGAGTTTAACAGCATTAAGTCAAACTCCTGTGAAAATCTAGCCATGGAGTTTTTACGTGACTTAATAATATATATACGTATATGTATATATATATAATATACAGATATTAAATATATGGCAGGAGAAATTACTTTTCATTTTTAGACATAACTAGAAAAATTTACTGTAAGCAGTTAATATTAAATATTTGTAGTCACTCTAAAATAAACTAAAGGGTTATTAATTAGAAGGTAAATATGTATGTTAAAAACATTAATTATAATAAATGCTACATTTCATCATGAATGAAACCAAATGACTCAGAGTCTTATACGAGAATCCATCTGAGTGTTAATTCCTAATATGCAGAAGCCATTTGGGTTATTAAATGTGTCTGTTAACTCATAAATACTATAGGTTGGATTATGTTTCATATATTGAAAGTCCTATTCCCCAGGATCTCAATATGTGACATTATTTGAAAATAGGATTGTTGCAGATATCATTACTTAAGATGAGGTCATACTGGAGTAGGAAAGGTCCCTAATCCAATAAGACCTGTGTCCTTATTTAAAGGGATATTTGGACACGGGCAAGCACACTGGGACAAGACTGTGCAAAGACGAAGAAGGCAGATTTCAAGGTGACGCAGCAGAAACCAAGGGAATGCCAAAGATTGCCAGCAAACTGCCTGAGACACCTGAACAGATGCCCCTTCCCAGCCTTTGGAAGGAACCAGTCCCACTGACTTACAGAACCCAGACTTCTGGCCACCACAACTGTGAGACAATGGACTTCTGTTTAAGTTGACCAAAGGGCCTTAAAATTCCCCTCAGACTAAACTCTAGGCAGGTTTCTCCCTGACTTTTTGTCTTAAGCTTTCTTATATTAGCACATTTACTTTAGAAAAATGTGCAATTATGTATATTTTCTCTCTACTCCTTGGAGATGTAAATCTTCTCCCCTCCTCCTGCTGATTTCAAGAGCCAGGAAAATCTTTCCCAAGGACCTGGAAGACACCTTTTTGAAATGTAAACATCAAGCACAATAGGATCCCATTAGTCGCAGGCTCTGAAGCGGGAGAAGGACCCAGACATCCTTAAGCAGTGACTGGCAAACACGGATGACCTAACCACACTGACCAATCTATCCCCCATTGTCTTGCACTGTTCCACTAGCTCACCCTAGTGCTGAAAAACTCCTGCCTTTTGTCTGAACAAAGGTGAGTTCAATCTCTCATCCTTATTGCGTCAGTTTGAATAAAGTCTTATTTGCCTGTTTAGTTCTGTCCAATTCTATTTTTCATTGACCAAGCCACCCAATTTGCCATACCTTTTTTACAGCAACCTTAATAAACAATATAAGTAGTACCTATTGAATTTCTGGTAACTTAATGAGGCATAGAGCTTCAAATACTAGATTTAGAGAAAGTGGACTTGGAGCAGGAGTTCTAGGTCTAGAATTTTATAGTTAGAATTACACTAAGCTATCATTTATACATACTTAAGAAATCACATTAGCAGCTAAAAACAGTATAAGAAGACCATCAATTACAGTGTTATATGGAAACAGAAGTCAGGAAAGATAGCATTTCAGGCAGAGTTTAGCATCTACTTATAATTTCACTAACTCTCTCTTCATCTCTCTCTCTCTCTCTCTCTCTCTCTATATATATATATATATATATACACATACACACATACGCATTTTATATATTACTACTAAATATACATACTTTAAGCTTGTATATATGTGGGTATAATTAATACCAAATAAATGTATAAGTACTGAATGATAATCTGATTTTTTTCATTTTCATTTTCTTTATGGGTACATATTAAAGTACCGTTAAGATCTCAGTGGCTTATAATTCTTCAGTCAATTCTTATCACAGATCAAGTCAATAAAATCAGCAAGTACAATGAAATCTTCCGTAGGTACTCTAGCATCAGACCTCACAGCTCCACACTACGTTCTTGCAATATGCAAGTACCTGCCATGAGTTTGTCATCAGACTTCAGGTTGCTCTTCTCTTCCTCATGTTATCCCCTTTCTAGGAAAGCCCCTAACCACTTTTTTTCATCTACTACACTCTCACTCATTTCTCCATGTCAACTCAGGGCTCCGTCTCCTCCACCAAGCCCACCCAACAGATGGAACAACAGCCTTACTTACTGCTGAGCTGTGGGGATACTTCTGGGCCTTCCTTTCTTTCCCCCTAGGTTCCATCTTCCACTCAAAAGATCAGATTATATGCCTGTGTCCCCTCAAGGAACTGACAAACACTTGAGGGCATAGTCTAAGGCTGGTATTTAATAAATGCTGAATAAATGTCTGTGTAAACAAACACCTATCCATTCTGGGTTTTCCCAGGTAACATACAGGTAAGTGACTATTTTTTCACTTATGATAATGTCAATTGTCACTCAGGCTTTATCCAGATGAATATAACCAACAGGATTTTAATGCACATCACTAACTCAGAGGCTTATAATTTCAACATCAGTGACCAAACCAGTGTTCCTAGAAGAAATAACTTTTCTTCCCTTGCAATCTTCTACCTCTGTGATAGCCCTCAAAACATTCAGTTTATTTTCTAAAAGTTCTGTTTCCCCATTCCTCCCAGGAGTGCTAAATCTTTCCAACTGGTTGCAGCTGCCATTTGTGTATTTAAACACTGAAAATAAATCATTCTGTGGGGAGGGAAATGAGAAAAATATATATAATACATAATATATGTATATAAAATACTGTATATTATACAATTGAAATCCTAGATATTTGATATCTAAGCCATAGTCTGATCCATTGATACCAGTGTCAAATTCTGCTTACCTTTCTTACCCTTCATTCCATGCAGGGGGCCATGTTGTAATTCACTAATTAGCATGATGCACTAATTAAATTACAAAGGGCAAGATTTTCTTCTGGGGTGATGTTTCCAAGTAAATCAATGTTCCCAAATATATCCTCTGACTTCCTAACGAAGCCCTTACACTGGATAACTGGAACCGCTTCTTAATGCTTGTCTGGGTCTTTTCATTTCCACTCCTATAATCCATTCTCCACACAGAAGCCAGTGTGAAATTTTACCACACAAATCAGATTATGTTATTTTCTTTCTTAAAAAGCCTCCAGCGGTATTCCATTGCCTTGAAATAAAATCCAAACTTCTTCCTATAACTTGCAGGCAATACAGACAGGACCACTGCCTATTTCTCCCACTTCACCTTCTACTTCTGCCCTCCACACACCAACCTGTAGCCTGTGGGCCTCCTTCTGATACTCATACACACCAAGGATTTTATTCCTTTTTGTGGTCTTTGCATCTGTTACCATTTTATCCTTCTAGAAAATTCTGATTCAGAATCTTCCCATGACTCTCTCCTTCTCATTATTCCTAATCAGGGTGGGTGATCCCTAGTCTATAGGATGTCTGTGGTCACTTGTTATTCCCTTGGCTGTATTCAAAGTGTTTCTTTACCCAATGTTATGGCATTAGCTTATTGATAAATCATTTACTTCTCTCCCCACCTGTAGAACGTGAACTCCACAATGTCAGGGAATTCACATGTCAACTTTATACCTATGACATCAATGGCACATGGTGGCTGCTCAAGAAATATTTGTTGAGTAAATGAGAAAAAGAATGGGCATTTAAACATCTTTAAAATAAATTACACTTCTCTCTCAAGACCACTGGGACACTCATGTTAGTATCCTTGCCAATAACTGGTATATAGTAAGCCCTTGGTAATTAGCTAACACTTCTCAGGTTGTAACTCTATGATGCAGTATTTTAAGAGTTTTACATTAATTATAATACTTAACACTCAAAATACTCCAATGAACTAGATACTGTATTGTTATCTTCTTTCTACCAAGGAGAAATTTAGGTACAAAGAGGTTAAGTAACTTGCCCAAGATTATACACCATGTTGGTGTCCAAACAAGGATTCATAAACAAGTGCCTTTGTTGGTATACTACATTAAATTGGGAATCTTTTTCTTCCACCATTCACAGACAACTATTGATTTGCATATCAAAGCAGAAAGTATGTAACTGTGAAATCACAAGCTGATACTACTGTAAAGTAAATAATCTTTTTTGTTAATTCACAGAAGTGAAAACAAATTTGTTAATCAAGGTCCAGGATGATTAGATATCCATTCTTAATAATGAATAGGTGTTCTCATTTAACTTTCCATATGAATAATTGCATGTCTTACATTTCTATGTGTATTTGTGGTTTATTTTCAAATACATCTTTTGAGCTTAGAGATCACAACTGAAGTTAATATGAATAAAATAATAATCATATGTATATATAGGAATAAAAACATTCCAATAAACATCTACATGTTATGTGTGCACATGGACAAAACTGGGGAAGAAAAGGAGTTGATAATAATAATATAAAGGAGAGATACAGATGAATAAAAAATACAGATTTTTATATATTTCTAGCAGATGATGCTAAATGGCAATAGTTGCTACATTTTGTGGGAAAAAGCATAGTTGGCTCAGTGAGCCAAATATTCAAGAATAAATATATGGCAATTGGCATGGTATTAAACAATGGTTAGGATTTTGACAGGCAGAAATGAACAGGAACCAGTTTTGGTTTGCCAGTATAATACCTCTATTAGGACAGGGAATTGACATGGGGATGGGCTAGATTCCCAAGAAGCTAAGGCACCAATGGATGATCTAAGTAACTGAAGAAGAAAGTACCCTGGAAAGTGAACATGTAAGTATGAGTTATGTTTTCTATATCAATACATGGCACATGACAATGGTGTCCTGGGTACGTGTTGAAATCAATAAAAGACTGAAGAAAAGGAGAGCACAGAGATATATCTCCAGAAAAATAATAAAATAGAAAGAAAAGACTAATCTCTCTCCATCCCCTTCTTTGGAATGGGGAGAAGTTTAAGAAGAACTATGGTTTAGATGCAAATACACAAAGGCTTGATAATTTTTTATAAACTGTGTTGACTATGAGCTGATTATATCCCAATGCATTATCCCAAGGACATTGGCCTTTATGGGAAATGATACCTTTTCTGGAGAAAACACAAATGAGCATATTTAGGAGGGATCTCACAACTACAAATCTATGAGCATTCAATCATGAAAAGCACTTAATTCCACATTTCACATATGGAGAAGGTGAATATATTTTGGGGACATTAAAATAATTTTGTGACACCAATTTGTCCTATCTTTCACATAATTCCAGAAGTGTTATTGAAGAATCATATGTTTCTATAATATTATTTGTATATATATATACACACATATATATATTTATGTATTTATTTATTTATTTTAGCTGTAGGTACTACAGACATAAACTTGGGTTTTCACCACTTGGCCCGGGCCAGGCTCCACTATCGATGGGCAGGGGAGGTGGTACCTGTAGCAGCATGTCCAGTTGTAGTTCCATTTGCTCTTTATCCATTCAGAAGCCATAAAGCCATGTTCCACTTCAACTGTAACTTGGAAGGGGTCAAATTTATATTTCTCAGTTTGGATGAAGGAGGGATCCCACCTTCCAAAGTATTTCTTATTATCAATCATGGTCAGATAACCCCTCAGCTAAACACAGCGGGCAAAAATCCCAGAGCTTAAAACTACTTGATCATGTTGAGAGAGAGAACGAAGAGAAGATGTTTTCTAGAGCAGCTAGAGTGTTCCAGTTTTCGTCTTTCCTGCTGGAAAAATAAATCCCAGTTGCTGTGAAGGAGAGGAGACAATACAAATAATAACAGTGACTCAAGCTTGTATAACTTGGTTCACACCCTCCCATAGCAGATTTCCTCAAAGTGCCGTCAGATCCACCACCTAGACCAGAACTACTCAGTTTTTGCTAATATGGAGATCCCTGAATCAAATCACCCTCCTTTGAATTACATTATCTGTGGAAGAGATTGTGGATATCCATAACTTAGGTTTACACAAATTATTGAAAAAAAAAATTGTTCCCAAACTTCTCATCTAAAAGTACAAGTTCCTTGGCTCAAACAGTAAAATAAATTGAAAACTAACCCCAACACTTTTTTTTTTATCAGTTTCCTCTTCATTTGATTTAACAAAAACATAAATAACATTCATGATATGCTAGGATGGTTCCTGGTACTTACAATGTGTCAAATGTCATGGAAGTTCCATTATCTCACTACAGTTGAAGTCATTCATGATTTCAAACATATATATGAATATACAGTTCACTATGTAGTTTTCACTATACAGATAAAGTGCACACACACACACACACACACACACACACACGCATCAAGCAATCCACCTAAAGAGGAACCTGGACCCAAGCAGTTCAGTTTTCAGGCCCTCCATATTTTCCTCTCCACTATGCTATTTTATTACTTGAAACGCTACATATTGAATGTATACTATTTTGTCTAACTTGCTAGTTGTGGATCTTTGGGAAATTTTTTTTTTACTGTATTATTCCTTCTTAGAAGCAGACATGTTTTGTTTATTCAAACTTGGGACATCCTGTGTTTTTTCTTGGATATTAAATGTATATGTCTTTCTTTGGGGCAGCCTTCTTCACTCCCTACCTTCATCTCCAGTGATTTAGATACCTGACTGCTTTGTGAAAAAGAAATAGAACACATCTTTCACAGAGTAATATTTTATCAAATATTAAGTAGAGTTGGTATTTGAGGAAATTCTTTGAGAAACACAAAGTAAAATATCAATATTAGATCAAGTACAGAAGAATAAAAAGTAAAGTTTATTGAGATTACTATGTGTCAGATATTACTCTCAGTAGCATTTTTTATATACTTGCATATTGTGCCCTATTAATAACAATGAGTTAGGTATCTATATCATTTACCTTATCATATAGCTGAGGAAACTGAGGCACAATTAGGCTCAGAATAATAGATCCTAATAACCAGAATTTGAATGCAGAGATTTTGACTTTAGAGGGCAAAAATTCTCAACAAACTACTAGCAAATCAAATCAAACATAAAAGAATCATAACCACTATCAAGTGGGATTTATTCTTGGGTTGCCAGGGTGGTTCAATATTCACAAATTGAACAATGTGATATACCCATCAATAAAAGAAAGAATAAAAACCATATGATCCTCTTAATAGATGCAGAAAAAAAATATTTAACAAAGGGACAGAATCCATTCTTGGTTAAAAACCCTCAACAAAGTAGGGATAGAGGGAACCACCTCAACATCATAAAGGCCATCTATGAAAGGCCATCATCTTCCATGGGGGAAAATGAGAGCTTGTCCTCTATTGTCTGGAACAAGACAGAGCTGTCCATTATCACCACTGTTATTTAACATAGTACTGGAAGTCCTATCCTCAGCAATCAGACAACAACAAAATAAAAGTCATCCAAAATGGCAAGGAAGAAGTCAAACTTTCACTATTAGCAGATGACATTATACTCTATGTAGAAACCTAAAAGACCTCACCAAAAAATTGTTAGAACTAATACGAGAACTTAGTAAAGTCACAGGATACAAAATCATTGTACAGAAACCTGTTCCATTTATATATACCAGTAATAAAGCAGCAGAGACATCAAAGAATCGATCCCATTTACAGCTGCACCAGAAACCATAAGATACTTACAAATAAACCTAGACCAAGAGGTAAAAGATCTTTGCTCTGAAAACTATAGAACACTTATGAAAGAAATTTAAAATGACACGGGGAATAAAAAAATATTCCATCCTCATCAATTGAAAGAACAAATATTGTTAAAATGCCTATACTACCCAAAGGAATCTACACATTTAATGCAATCCCTATCAAAATATCAGCAGTGTTGTTCACAGAGCCAGAACAATTCTAAGATTTGTATGGAACCACAAAAGACCCTGTATAGCCAAAGCAACTTAAAAAAAAAAAAAGGAAAAAAGAAAAACAGGAGGCATCACAGACTTCAAGCTATATTACAAACCCTTAGTCATCAAGACAGTATGGTACTGCCACAAAAACAAACACATAGATTAATGGAACAAAATGGAAAACCCAGAAATGGCCCCACAACTATATGGACAACCAATCTTTGACAAAGGATAGAATATACAATGGAGAAAATGTCTCTTCAACAAATGGCTTGAGAAAAATGGATAGCAACATGCAGAAGAGTGAAACTGGACCACTATCTTAATGACACATAAAAATAAATTCAAAATGGATGAAAGACCTAAATGTGAGCCAGGAAACCATCAATATCCTAGAGGAGAACACAGGTAGCAATCTGTTTGACATTGGCCACCGCAACTTCTTAGTAGATATGTCTCCTCAGGCAAGAGAAACAAAAAGCAAAAATGAACTACTGGGACCTCATGAAGACAAAAAGCTTCTATATAGCAAAGGAAACAATCACAAAACTAAAAGGCAACCCCAGGAATGGGAGAAGATATTTGCAAATGATATATCTGATAAAGAATTAGTATCTATAATCTACAAACAACTTTGTCAAACTCAACAGCCAAGAAACAAATATTACATTTAATAAATTTAACATTTAATAAATTTAATTCATTTAACAAATTATACATGGGCAGAGGACATGAATAGATATTTTTTCAAAAAGTCATACAGATGCCTAAAATACACATGAAAAGGTTGTTCCACATCACTCATCATCAGGGAAATACAAATCAAAACTACAAGGAGATACCACCTCACACTGAAATCAACAACACAGGAAACAATAGGTGTTGGCGAAGATGCAGAGGAAGGGGACCCCTCTTATACTGTTGGTGAGAATGCAAACTTGTGTAGCCACTCTGGAGAATGGTATGGAGATTCCTCAAAATTTAAAAATAGAACTACCCTATGATCCAGCAATTGCACTTCTAGGTATTTACCCAAAATATACAAAATATTGATCTGAAGGGATACAGGCACCCCCAAGGTTTATAGCAGCATTATCAACAAGAGCCAAATTATGGAAAGAGCTCAAATGTCCATTGATTGATTAATGTGTACACACACACACACACACACACACACACACACACGCAAACTACTTAGCCATGAGAAAGAATGAAATCTTGCAATCTGCAATGACATAGGTGGAACTAGAGTGTATTATGCTGAGTGAAATAGATCAGAGAAAGACAAATACCATAATATTTCACTCATTTGTGGAATTTAAGAAATGAAACAGATGAATGTAGAAGGAGAAAAAGAGGCAAGACAGGAGAAAAGAGTCTTTCCTATAGAGAACAAACTGAGTGTTGCTGGAGGGAAGGTGGGCAGGGGATTGGCTAAATGGGTGATAGGTATTAAGGAGGGCACTTGTGATGAGAACACACGTGTATATCAGTATTCTACATAAGAGATTAATCATACTACTCCTGAAGCTAATATTAAACTATATGTTAACTACTTCGAGCTTAAATAAGAACTTGAAGTTAAAAAAAAAAAATAGAGGACAACAGTTAAAACCAAACACTGTACTACTCTCAATGGAGGGTAAAACAGGTAATGTTTGCGTGTCAGAGTTTATATTTCATGCCTTTGTCCAGCGTGGTGGGAATTCAGTGAGCCTTTCTGGGGAAATAAGAAAATAAGAGGGGTATGTGTGTTTATGTTTTCTGTTAAAGTTGAATTATATCTTAATTTGGTAGCTTTTGCTTTACATGTGTTGCATGTTGCATGTGTAAATGTGAATTAGAAACATGTAGTGCAAACAGGCAGCATTAATGACCGTTTTAAGGCCATTTGACATTAGATGATGAAAACTCCTTCCTCTGTTGATTGTCATTTATATTCTATTGCTATATCCACATCCTTAAATCTAAATAATAATAAAAGTTAGTGTTAGGGAGAGTATACACGAATTTTACATACAGCATATATGGATATATGTGTGCATATGCATACATTCATATTCAACAAACCAGACAGGTGCATACCCGTCATACTTTTCAATCACAGCTACTGAGTGGGGCACACAGGTGATAATACAGCACAGAATGAAGAGCAAGCTCGCTTTCACCTCTGCAGCTGGACATATATTAACTGTCTTCACTTTCATGTCTATAGTAAGGAGAATGGACATTTAACAGCAGTTGTGATCAGATAATAATACAAAGAATGTAGAGGAGGAGGCATACTTCAAGGGAAAATTGCCCCATACCTAAAGCTGTATAAAGATGGACCAAGTGGCCTGGGATGCACTGGACCAGGGAAACCAGATTGATTTCTGAGGTGGATATGATACAGACAAGACATGGAATTGGCATGTAACTGGATTAAACACCTTTACTTTAAAAAGGCATTAAAAGGGGCGCCTGGGTGGCTCAGTCGGTTAAGCCTCCAACTTTGGCTCAGGTCAGATCTCACGTTCATGGGTTCGAGCCCTGCGTCAGGTTCTGTGCTGCCAGCTAGCTCAGAGCCTGGAGCCTGATTCCTGTTCTGTGTCTCCTTCTCTCTCTGCCCCTCCCCCTCTCATGCTCTGTCTCTATGTATCAAAAATAAATAAAACCATTAAAAAAATAATAAAAAAATAAAAAGGCATTAAAAGCATTTACTTTTTAAACCCTGAAATCCTGAGATCTAGGTGAAAAAATAAAACTATTTTAAGGCAATATCTTCTGATATAAAAATAATCTCTATAACACACTTACTTCTCTTTACTAATAACACTTTGCAAGATTGTTCCTAAGGTGTGTGTATCTTTTACATATACATATATATGTGATTCTGTGTATGTACCTGTTTATGTGTGCATGAGTACTTGGTATATTTAAAACTATTCTAAATAGTTTATTTTTATCTTGACAGGATTCTATTTTAAAGCATATGATTTGCAGGTCGCAGCCATATTTATTCTCTGTGTTATAATTCTAATATTTATTGTACAAAATATGAAAGCTTAGTTTAGATTGAAAGAAAATCTCAGGCCATGACTTGTCTCTTCCATAGGTTTTATTGAAGTAGAAACAAAGCAAATATTTATATCTGCTTTGTTAAATTGGTAACTCAATATTCTGGGGTAATTTAATCTATTTTTTAAATTTATGGTTAACCATATTCCTAAGTGGATATCTATTTCATGTCTATATCCAGAGGAAACCATATTTAATATGCCTGTGGAAAATTTATAACTTTGTTTATATTTTCTTCCTAAATGTGAGTACTTCCATCTCTCTGCAAAACCCTAATGATTTTATTATCATATTAATTTAAAAATCCAGGAAACATCTAACATAAAGGTAAAAAAGAAATAAAAGTGCTTCTTTTACAAGACATTTGTGCAGTTGCAATAAGTTCCTTCCCAGAAAACAACCTGGGATTTATTATACAAGGTCATGTCCAGGAAAAAAGATTAAATACTGCAGCACCATTAAAGTCTACAATAACTGCTCTCTTGCACCTTATAGAAGTGCTACATGATTGACACATTTTATTACCTAGCTCTATGCCTGTAGCTTTGTTACAGCAATTGCTAAATTAATTTACAAATTTCAGTCAACTTGTTGTGTTTTTATAACTGTCTCCCTGAATATCCTTCACAAGCAATACTAGAATCCCTCCCACCCCCCCAGACAGAGCACTGTTCAGACGAATTCTTCCCTTGTTAAATAGTTGTGTTCTTTTGATTGCAGCATAGGTCTAGAGGGTAGGCTTCTTTTCAACATGTCCTATTTTATCAATGACTATTTCAGAAAGTCACCAAATTGCAATGTATATGGGAAAAAACCTTTACCCAGTACTGTGACAAAAGCCATTGTAATTTGCTGTTTACTATAATATTTAGATTATAATGTATTGGCAAATTAGACTCTAGGTAGAATATTAATGTAACAAAGTGAATAAAGCTTGGCGGTTATAATAATATTTATAAGGAAAATGCAGTTTTTAAGTAAACCTAATAATTTTGAAAGAATATTTATCAGAGGAAGTCTGAAAAATTGGGTAAGGACAACAGGATCCTTTTAGTTTCCTACTGACATCGTCTACTACAGGAAACCAATTTTCTCTAAAAATAATAAAATTTCATATATCATTTATTCTGCTTTAGGTGAAACATGATTTATTTAAGATCTACCTGCAGGAACATAGAGAAATGTAGAAGACATGCAGGGATTGTCTTTAGACCACAAATGCTTGGACCTAAATTGTTATCTCTGGAAGTTTCCTTCTCTCTCACAACTTTACTGAAAATACTCTCAGAAATTCATGGGGAGAAAGGAGAGGGCAACAGGAGTATTTTCATGAACAGCAGGAGGGGAAGGTAGGAAATAGAGCTATTGAGACCTAATAAGAGAACTTTAACGTAGTGATAGGTTTTCTTGACAGTGAAGAAAAACTCTCCCCAATAGGTCTGTGTGATTTCCTTGTTGATTCCAAGAAGGCGGAAATTGACTTCTGTATTCCATTTAGACACAAAACCACAATGGCAGCAGCAAATCCAAAATCTCATGAAAATATCTTCATGAAGCCCCTTCTTCCCATTTGAAGTCAAGCATGCGTTTCTAGGGTTCATGTTTCCTGGGTGCTGGTATCAGACCTCGTGGGTGGTCCTAAGACCAGAAATTTTCAGTTTGACATCATCATCTCCTGCTTTTGAGAGGTTTGTAAAATGTAAATTTAGTGAATACTGAAATTATTATTATTATTATTATGAATTATTTTCTCAACAAACCTATTTCTAATTCAGTTCTCAAAAATCCTATGTGTAAATAATAAAGCAATAAATTGAAGTGCATTGATGTTTAGTCACATATAAGTAGCAAAACTAGCCAGGCTGACTCAAGACTTTGTCTTTTTCTCAAAACATGACTCCTTTTCTGTTAAGCTTCTTTGATGTTTAAGAGTCACCAGGCATAATATGAATTTCATCTTTTTGAATTTAGGTCTTATTTTTTGCATGATTTTCTTATGGTATTAGCTAGGGCAGCTAACTGTAATTCAATTGATGAACTTTAGACAATGAATTAGAAAAATAACTCCCAGTTTAATGCTTGTATTTAAAATCCATTGTACAAGAAAACCCAACACAAGAAAAATCCATTGTACAAGAAAACCCAACACAAGAAAATACTGCCATGATGTGCAGTTCCATCTTCAAAGTCCCTCCTTCAGTGCTCTTAAATAGCCTAGCCAGGTACCTTAGAAAAAAGGAAAACTCTCTAATGTCTGCATAATGTCCTCTATGCTTCCCAGCAAGGGAGCATAGAGGACACACAAAATTTAACCAATGATCTTGAAATCAGAAATCTAGGTACTGATATAAAGAGAGAAATTTTTGTGGTATATACCACAAATGATGCCTAAATCCTATAGGTTAGAAGATGGGGTATTCACTTCTACATGAATGGATCTAAGAAACTGAAATTGAATCTTAGTATCAATGTTAGTTGTTTTTTTTTTTTTAACAAGAAAAAGATTGTGGAGACATGAAGGCTTTATACTCATTTGACAAAATTAAAATACCCAAATCCCTGAATAATAGAGTGCTGCATTAAATGTACAAATATACGATATAGGGGCATTTGCTTAAAATGAATTGGCTTAAAATATAAATACAGGGATGGCTGGGTGGCTCAGTAGGTTAAGTGTCCAACTTCATCTCCGTTCATGATCTTGCAGTGCGAGCCCCATGACAGGCTCTGTGCTGACAGCTCAGAGCGTGGAGCCTGCTTCAGATTCTGTCTCTCTCTCTCTCTCTCTCTCTCTCTCTCTCTCTCGTCTTCCCATGCTCTTGTTCAATCATTCTCTCTCTCTCTCTCTCCTTCTCTCAAATATACAAACACTAAAGAATTAAAATAAAATATGATTCCAATGACACTGGAATTCAGGTTATTTTTAGCAAAGAGCTCTACTTTGGCGATATTACAGAGACACATGCAGTATAACAGAAGGAAAACAGTCCTAAAGATGAGTTTACAGCAATAAAAATTAGGTAATATGAGCTTAAACCATGTCAGTGACAGTGGGAACAGGTATGAAGAAAGCACTGGGACTAGTTGGTACCTCTCAAATTCTTGTACTTCCATAGAATGATGCAAAAGAAGAAATAGTTTAAGAAAAAAACGGTTGCCTGGTATTTCTGAGGGTCCCACCAAGAAGGTAAGTCACACTCAAGTGACAAAAATGAGAATTTCTTTACATGGGAACGTGTGGTAAGTAGAATAATGCCCCCTTCCAAAAATAAAAATGTCCATGTCTCAATCCCAGAAATACGTAACATGCTACCTTACAAGCAAGGGAGATTCTGTAGATGTGATTAAGTCAAGGATAAGAAGAAGAGACAATTATTTTGGAACATCTAGAGAGGTTAAATGTAATCACACAGACCTTTGTAAGCAAAAGAGTGAGGTGAGAGAGTCAGAGAAGGAGACACAACAAATGTCATGGTAATACAGGGCCATGAGCCAACGAATTGACAGACAGGAGCCTCTAGAAGCTGGGAAAGGTAAGAGTCTCTCCTAGAATATCCGATAGGAAAGCAGCACCAATGACACCTGGATTATAAAATAACAAATGTGTATTATTTAAACAAATAAGGTTGTGGTAATATACAGCAAAACTAAGAAAGTGACACAGGATTCTATATAAGGTAGGTGCAGGGGAACTTCAAGAGTTAAGGAGGCGACCTGAGTCTGAAGGACAAGGGAAGAGAAAAACTACAGAACCCATAGATGCTGAGTTCATACCATCAGCCACCAAACAAACAAACAAACAAGCAAACAAAACCAAATTGTAGTGATCTTCGCTTGAGGGATCCAGCCACTTAAAGATGACCTTGCAAATGGGGAACCAGGGGAATAAATATGCTACCAAGCTCACTTTCCATCTGTATCTAGTTCCTACGAGGCCTCCCCAAGCGAAAACCCCAACTGAAACCATCCTGACAGGGAGGGACTCCCAAGCCGGCACCCCCAGCAGGGAAGAGTGGAGACAGACCGTTTTCACATGCTCACAATGTACAGTGTGTGCTGAGTTCTCAGCAATGATTCTGCAAGTAAGCAATCCACTGCTTCTACCTGCCTATGCATGCAGCGACATCACACATTTTCTGATTTTAGTTTTGAATTATCTTCATGATTTTTATTACAAAGAGAAAAAAAGCTATTGAGCATCTAAGGAAATGTACTCTTGGAAATTTTCTAAATAGAAGGAAAAAACGAAAATAACAATAGCATTACAACTGGAATAGATAACACTCCCTCAGAACCAAGCCGGCCGTTGTACTAGCCTACCTTTATGCCTCTAAACCAACTTATGATTTAGACATTGTCCATCTTACAGGTTTTTTTTCTGGAAACATTCAAATATTTCAGTCATTTGTCCCAGATCACACAGGTGTAGGGGACATCTGGGATACTAAGCCCATGTGTTTATCAGCAACACTGCTTCCAACTATGGGTACAAACACCATCTCTCTCCTTTTCAAATTAAAAATGGAATATGAACACATATAGCCAGACTGCTCAGTATTTCATAGATATTTTAAATTTAAGCATGGTTAATAAGCAAAAGAATATGTTTCAAATAACAATAGAAGTACATGTTCATGATCTGCACCTGGGATGGCAGAACATACTCTGGAATACACACTGATATACAATGAAGCTAAAAAAAATATATTTCTATGAAGGGCACGCTTTATACTTTAGTGACTGAGTTTCTCCTCCAACACAAGTTTTCAGGTTATTTCAGCACTGGCGTGCTGTCCTCCCTGAAGCTTGCTTTCCTGCACTCTTTGTGCAGAAAAAGTGTTTCATGGTGCATATTCTTTCAAACTATTATATCAATTTGGAATTCTCTTGGAAAATAATTCCAAGATCATTGAAGATGTGAACGGCTGTTTTCAAACCCCTACTCAGGTCCTGTTGTTTTTTTTTTCTTTCCCATGGGAAATATAACTAAACTCATGGTGTCTCTATGTATGAGGTTTCTAATCTATATGCAATGCAGGAGAAATCAAATAGCTAAGCAGGTTCATCCTAGCTATTACTGAAGGGCATAGGAAATTTCTGGATCTAACGAAGGCCACTGTGTACTGGCTGTCCCCTGAACTCAAAATTAATCATATTTGACAACTGACTACAAAATGCAGATTACTTGGCAGATAGTACTTTATGTTTCATGTAATTCTCCTTCCTCTCCTTGAAGTACGTGTTTATTTTCTACTTCATGAACCTAGTGTTTTATACATAATCTATTACACAAAGTTGCTTTAAACATTTGGTACTTATGTTTCCATTTAATTATCTGATATGTTAGCAATATGGCAAGTAACTTGAATTACAGTGAAGGATATATGATTTCAAGGACACTTATCTTGTTTGCCAAAGAGCATAATGCATTTTTCCAAATGTTTATAGAGTCATATTTTTGAAGCAGGAAGGATAAGACATTTGATTAATTCCTCTGCCATAATAAATAGTATTTTTGTATCATTCCAGAATGGAATTGATTTTTGCATGTTAATTGTAATCAAAATAATTTTCACTGTCAGAAAATTTTTTTCAATATATAGTACTGTAAGTACCACTTAAGATCAACTGTCCATGATTTAATTTTTCAAGTGTTATTTTGTTCAAAAATATTGAAATTTCACCAAAAAAGTTGGATATTATTCAAAGTTGGTAGGTAATTTACAGAATGGCATTTATATGAAATAAATGTGATGTGATATGGATCAGAACTGTGTAAGTAATGAAACAGTAGAAAAATTTAAAAATGAAATAGCTTTCATATAGCAAGTAAGATTATGATAATACTCAAACAAATGAATAAATATCCTCAACATATTTGCAATTTTCTATGACTATTTGCTTGTTGATTGTGCAAGACTAGTAAAAGCATGAAAATGGATAATTAAGATAAATCAGTATAAATAAATTAAACCCAAATTTTTTTTCATTCATAGATGAATTTATCCCATTCAAGTGCAAAAGCATATCATGTCATTACTGACACACTTTGGAGGAGTCGTTTTTAGGTATGCATACATGGATTGCACATACAAAAAATTTTTGACTCTTACTGTTCTTCCGTGTTTTAAGAATAACTAATAGGAAACCAGCAATCTGAGTATGGTAATTATTCTCAACTTTTATTTTGAAGTACACTGGAGTACTGCAGACACTAATGCTACTTATAGCAATGACTAATTTTAATCAGTCATTTTATGGAAGTGATGATAAAAAAAGACGATTAAAAAATCTCAGAGTGAAGTATTTCTTTAAATAGAACATTGCATAAACAGTAAAGTCAGGACATATTCTGGGTCTAAGGACAAAATCAGCAAAATTGAACACTATAAATAGTGCAGCATTTGTAACTATAATCTATATGAGATATATACAAAGGCCATATACATACAGTTAAACATTTAAATCTTCTGCAAAGACTCTTCTACCTGAAGCCAAAAGGCTGAGATATACATCCATATACTCTTGTGAGGTAGAAGTAGCTACCATGAACACAAAGGAATACTTAAAAACCACTTAAATACTCTCTCAAAAAGATAATGTTTCCTCTTTGCCCAAGTTCAGTCACAAAAAGAAAGCATTCACCATAACATGCCATCCCAAAACCTAAGTAAAACTGTGTCATGGTGCACAAAGTTGTGCCCAACAAGCTACAGCCACTTCTATTATTTATGTCTATGGTCAGGATACAAGATGAGTTCATTTGCTCAATGAAACTCCAGTAGCTACAACTGGAATCACCATCTGGTGCTGCCTATGATAATCCACTGTAATTCTCCAAGACCCATCTGCCTTCTACATAGGCCATATAGGTTAACTGAATGGGGATGCAGTGGGAAACCCCATCTCAACATCCTTCAATGCCAACACGGTGGCACAAATATTGGCAATCTGTCTGATACTGCACTATTGCCCCTAATTTACTATTATCCTACACAGATTCAGTGCTAGTGGCTTCCATTGGCCCTTCCTATAAGAGCCCTCACCCTACAGATTAGGGAACCTATGTGGGGATTCTGGCAATTGGAGAAATAACAAGATGGGCCAGAGATTTATTAGGTCGTATGGGACACACCTGAGCTCCACAGCCTCTCCTCTGGCTGTACTATACTGACATTTTTTATTTCCTAGAATTACTAGTAGTTTGGGGCCAGTGTCCAATAGTCTTCAAAAGCTGTGACTGTTTCCCTTTCTCTAATGCAGTTACTCTGATGAAGTGTCATAGACCCCTCTGAGGAAGACTAGAAGTAAGTATAAAATTTTGGCAAGTTATTGGGGTCTTTCCTCAAAGGGTGCGGGGTCTGTAAACTGGCTCAAGTCTGGGAAGTGATTGAGGAATCATGACTGTTTATATGATTCAGGGATAGACTTTTGTTCACTTGACCTAGAACTTTTCTGCTTATACACAGATCAAGTAAGAATTTAATAGGCTTCTATTTCTCTTCTAGGGTCACCATGATCAGCTAGTTAATAGATCTATGTGAGTCAGGCTAATTGCCTTTGATGGTTGAATGTTGCCATTTGGCCCATGCTACTGTGAGATGCAATTCCCACTGCATTTCATTTTTCTGATTCAATCACTAGTCCCCACAGTAAGACCTAGACTACAGAGAAGAGAGATTTAATAAGTTCTTCAAAGATGATGGGCTCCCCTCACAAATTTACTTCTCACAGTTTGGTGAAAGGTAAGTCTTAGAGATTCCAAGTGTGGATAAACAAATCATAATAAATTCACACTAAAATTTTAATCTCCATAAGATTATTATTTTTTTCTTCTACATTAAACCAAGACAGGTTTGGAATTTCCAACTCACTAATTGTAGGCAACCTACATGAATTTCCTCATGAATCATGCTTACTACCTCACCTTTAGAACTCAGCTAGAGAATGAGCCTAGGAGCAAGAAGGATAATGGGGTCATCCTAAGAAGAATTAGCATTGTCTAGCATGACAACTACCTTAAAGGGTGCCCTTATAGTCTCCTTAGTCAATGCAGGGTTAATCCCTTCAGACTGTGAGTAGGGAAGCTGCTTCCACTGTCAAAGACTATTAATTAGATATAGGTGCTCAGTATCCTGGCTTCATCAAGATCCTACCACTTGTACACATTCCAGTTTTAGAGATCCTATTTCCTACCAATCAAGTTATCAGTAGACACCCTGAGAAGCTGGGAGTTCAACTTGCATTGTCTATCAGCCCAATGCAGGATGAGATTTAAAATTTGATGGCCAGCAATCTCAGCCTTTTTGTTACATGAGATAAGGGTCTGCCCTTGAGGGCACACACAGAGGTTTCAGATCTTTAATGCAGCACTTGAACTAGGAATTTGAATCCCTGAACTCACCCTTTTCTTTTACCACTTTGTTCAGTGCCATTAGTAGCAATCAGACAATCTCATTACATTTGTGACTTTGTAAAAAAATATTTGTCATAGTTACCTAGCCCCTTGCTTTTTATAAGTCATTAAGAGTAACCAATGATGACATTTCACCTAACTCTATGCCAGATCACAGCCATAGACAATAAATTCTCTTTTCTGCTATAAACTTGTTAGCATCTTTAAATCCATTCACATTAGAGAGTCAATTCCAGAAAAGTTCTCACTCATAGGAAGATTCTTTTTGGATCTTTAACTGATTGGAAGATGCCAATCTACAAGTGTTTATCTCACCCCAAAATACCTCTACAGATACACTTAGAATAATGTCTGATCAAATATCTGGGGAATCAATGGCCCAGTGAAGCTTACACATAAAATGAGCCACCACAGACAATAAGTATTAGCAATTCCTACTAAATGAGAAAACAATTTGTTCTTATACATAAATAGGTTGCATTTCCACTGCTGTGTAACAAACAAGTTTAGTGACTCAAGTCAAGGCACATTAATTGCCTCATCATTTCTTTAGTTAAGAATCTGTGCAAATCTAAGTTGGGTCCTCTGTTCATGGTATTTCAAGGTTGCAATAAAGGTGTTGATTTGGCTGGGTTCTTGAGAAGCTCTGGGATTGAATCCACTTCAGAACGCATTCCAGCTGTTGGCAGAATTCTTTATCTTTGGCTGTATGTTTCAGACTCCACCTTCTGTCAGATATACGTCACCTACAGGTCCTATGGCCCTAGAGCAGTTACTTGTCAACTGATCCTCTGCATTGGCCGTTCACAACATAACTATCAATTTCCTTCTTTAACCACAGATTAATAATATTTTTTTCCATTCTTCTAAGAAAGAGCCTAATATAATGAGTCATGATCCAGGGAATTCCATCCCACTGTTTTGTCATGTAATGTAACCTAATAATGGTAGTGGCATTCCATGATCACTTTTGTCATTTATTATTGGTTAGAAGCAAGTCACAGATACCATCTGCAATCAAGGAGAGGACACAAAGTGTGACTCACTTAAGGTTACTTTAGGATGTGTCCATAACAATAAGAAAAAACTGCCTATTTCTATTTGAAAACTTATTAAAACTAAGATTTGTCATGTATTTGTTCAGTAATCTACTCATTCTGAAGTTTATTGAGGATCTACTACATGTCAGAAATTTCACAATAGAGGATACAGTGATTGGAAAAAAGTTATGCATTTAAGTAAAATTGCCATATACATCTTAAAATGTACAATAATCTGAAAGGAAATCAATACTCTGACAGTGAATAAATGGATGGTATGCTAATTTAGATCAGAACTCTGTCAAAATGAGATTTGAGCTCAGACCTGCATTTTTTTCCAAAGCCAATAACAAACCATTTTTAAAGATTTTGTTAGAAAGAAAAATGACCAAATTTACATATTCAAAACAATGCTCTACTTATAGAGAATGTCTATGAAGAATGGTAGTCATGTGGAACACTCCAAAAGCTGGACATTAGTTAAGAAGACACCACACAGTTTGTTAGAGACAGCTTTTACTAGGATGCAGATAAAAGAGAAAAGGACAAAATCCAGAATGATCCTGTATACCAGGTCTAGAGACTTGATAGGTTTGAGGTTAGAAGTACCTCCTTAAGGTTATTAGGAGAAAATTAGGGGTAGCTCTCAATTGTGAATGTCTCTCCTATACCCATAAGCAAAAGTGCATTGACTACATCTCCAGGTTAGGACAGATGTGAAAATATTGCCTGATATAGTTACTGTGGTTATGAAATAACCAAATAAAATAGAAAATTACTGTATCGAGAATATATGTGTGCACATATACATAGAGTAAGACATCTGCCAATATTTCATAAACGGATCTAATAAGCACTGAGTTCATGGCAAAAATAAATATGTTAAGCTAAGATGTAAAACATATTTTGGAGGCTAAGATAGTCCTATGAAAAATCATCTGCAATATTAAGTATCCTTCCAAGTAGAAGTTTTAAAACCAATAGAAGAAAGATAGAATATCTAAATAATCACACACACAGGAAATACATGTTATTTTTGGAGGTTTCTGGAAAAGGAGTAAATGTCCAGTAATTCAGATATTATTTCATCTGTTAAGTTTATATGTAGCTGAACTATTCATATTCTCAAAAGAAACATCTTCAGAATGTGTTTTCATCTCAAATTTGCTTCAAATGCATTCTTACTATTATATTTTAAAAGAATTCATGAAACTCCCCAAATATTTGTGATTACAGAGTGAGGACAGAGATGATTATAGGTCACTTTTATTATTTTATACCTTCTTTGATTCAAACTCAAAAGGAGATATTACGATTCATGCATAAACTTCTGCCTTGGGCAACTGACTGAATAGAGTTTTATTTAATAAGAGAATGACTGAAGTAAGAGTAGGTCATATTGTTTATTTTAAAAATTATTTAGTGAGAAAATATGAGATATATCATACAGAATATAAAATATGTGAGCCTAAAATAAAATCCGAGTATTATAAATTTTGCAATTATTAGCATACAACTGGAATATGAAACACAGAAACTAGGTTATGACAATTTAAAAATCACCAGAGAAAGGCTTAGTAGGAAGTTAGGTATGTATCCAGAGAAATGAGAAAACTCAGGATTTAATGCCACCTAAGGCTGTTTCCACTGACATGTGACCTGTGATCACACAGCGCCTCAATTTGGCATAATGCACTGCCACCATTTTGAAATGTTTAATCATTTATAAACAATGCACTCCATATTTTTACTTTTTACTGGGTTCCATAAATTACATGGTCTTGGTGCTTTGGAAGCCAAGAGAAAACTGGGACGTAGAATATGACCTAGAATATGATAAGGTCTAGGTCTCACATGACCTAGAATATAAGTCTCTAATAAGATGTGGATTATATAATGTCTTTTGGTTCTGACAACATTTAAGTCATTACGGACATAGTAAAGTATCTTTGAGACAAGATTTTGAGGGTGAAGCCACATTGCGATGAATTGTAATAAAGATTTTAAGAGACTACTGTAGAGTAAAAAGAGAAACATATGAACACAGGATGAAAGAGAAATATGGGTCAGAGAACGATTTTTGTCTGTTTATATAGAGAGATGTTTCTAAGGCATGTTTGAACATGATGGGTAGGAATCCAGTAGACAGAAGCTGAAGATACAGATAAAGAGAAAGCTAACCAAAAGAATGAGGTGTATGAAAAAAGGCAATGAATTAGATGTAAAATGTGTAGAAATGTTGGCTTTTCAGTGCGGAGAGCCCTTCCCTTTGTTTGAACACGTGAAAAGACAGTTTTGCAAATTCGGGTTGAATTTTGGATGGGGACATGGAAATATGATATATTTCCAATAGGAAAGTCTGCAGGCTCTGAGTGACCAGTTCAGAGTGAGAAGATGGGCAATATGTTGAGAAAAATCTAAAAGATGTAAAATAATCATTGCAGAAAACGAGTGGTAGACATAGAATACCACAGAGTGACGGAACTACTGCTGGGCTTGAAGTAATTCGCTGCCCTTGAATCCCACTGTTCAAGCAGAAGGTGTACCAAACACGTGTGTCGCCACCTTCACATTAAATGTGAGAACCAGTCCGAGTTAAATCCCACCATTGTAAGAGTGTTTAAAAAGTGGAATCCCTCGAATTAATAAGAAAATGGATCCTGCAATGAAATTATGCTGTGGTAAAAGAGAAAAATAATAACAGGAAAGAAGGAGTATTTATAAATCTTAAGATACAAGTTTTACTTTACACCATATCTTTTCCTTAAAGGAAATTACCCAGAAACTTTTTTTTTCTTTTAATCTTCTCATACTTGACACTGGTAGTAAAAGAAATATTTAAATATTTTAACTGTAACACTTATATCACCCCACATCGAGAGCTATAAAAAAACATAAAATATACGTCTCACCATTCTTTGTAAAACAAAGTTCTAGGAAATTGGTTTTTTTTTTCTTCTTCTTCCTAGTAACAAATAAGAATTTGACCTTTTGTTCTGGATATGATCAGTCAACTATTAGAAATTTAATGTTGATTCCTTTTACCCTGTGGTATTTATATACATATGTATATACTGCATCTTTAACTTTTTATTGAAGTATAGTCCACCTCCTAAAAAACTCATATAGTATATACAGCTCAGAGAATTATCACAGAGTAAACAGACCTCTGAAACCACCTCTAGAGTAAAAACAAGTCTAATAACCAGCATCCCAAAAGCAAACCCATCCTGTGATACCATCCAATTACCCTGCCTCTTTCCCCAAAGGTAACAACTATCCTGAGATTATACCCTAAATGTTTTTCCTCTTTGAATATTACAAAAATGGAGTCCTAGAACACATACACTATTTTGGACTTATCCACTCATTCATCTCACAATTATACCATGTTGTAATTGTAATTAATTATCCACACTTATTAGCACTCCCTTTATGAATCACTTATTTATATATGCCACTCTGGGTGGCTCTCTCAAACACAAGACTCTTAAGTTTGCCTCAGGTCATGATCTCACAGTTTGTGAGTTTGAGCCTCATGTGCAGAGCCTTTTTGGGATTCTCTCTGTCCTCCCCTTTCTAGCCCTCCCCCACTTGCTCACTCTCTCTAAAAATAAATAACAAAAAATTATATATTCCATTCTACCTGGACATTTGAAACTGTTTTCCATTTGGGTGTAAAACAATACACCTACAGGGGCACCTGGGTGACTCAGCTAGTTAAGTATCTGACTCTTTTTGGTCCAGGTCATGATTTCATGGTTTGTGCGTTGAAGTCCCACACCAGACTCAATGCTGACAGCACAGAGCCTGCTGGGGATGCTCTCTATCTGACAGTCCCCTGCTCATGCTCTTTTTCTCTCTCTCAAAATAAATAAAATTTTTAAAAAAGAAAACAAAATTCAACTACAATCATACTTTTTTTTTTTGCACATGGGAACGCATTTTTGAAGTGTAACAATATTTCCAAGATGAGTGTGGCAGCTTTTAGCATTCTTATTTTCCAGATTACACAGTCACATACTGAACTTTATAGAGATTCGCACATATGAGGATAAGGTGGGTTGTGTAGGTTCTGTAGGACTAAGCAGCAAGGCACAGGCGCTGAGGCCACCCACTGTGCCCAAGGTCAGGAAAGGCAGCATTTACGAACTTTCTTTTCTTATTCTTTCAAATCTCCAGGATAGACCTGAACCACAAAACATGACAACAATTTGAATCTGGTAGGTCTATAGAAGCAGGAAGTCAGACATAAGAAGTGGAAAACAGAAAGTTACAATACTCTTTACGAATTTAATAAAATGCGTGAATCATGAGCATTTGTCCTTTAATATTTTCTATAAAGAAGTCATGGAATACTGAAAATATTTTGATTAGGATATATTAAGAAAAATATTCCATTGTAATTACAAAAATGAAGTTTGCTTAACTTTTAGACACATCACAACTCTCCACCTGCCCTCCGCCCCCCAGGTTTCCTAGACTGTCATTTCCTATTACTGACTCAACAAACATTATGCGTGGAAAACAATCTTGAAAGATTTAAGATGTATTTTCCTTCTCCCATGAAAGAATATAGTATTTGATATAGTTGCACTGATGTGTGTCTCAGAAATGAGTGTGATTTTAATTAGGTAATTATACATAAGTGTAATCATACACATGTAATTGTAATTATACATAATTTTAATTATACATTTGTCATAAAATCTAAGAAGTCGGAGACAAAATGTCTACTAGGTCACCTAGTCAGTCCTTTTTTAGAATTCTGCCCCAGAGACTTTCTTAAGGATTATTCTTATCCTTCAAATGAGTTAAATAATGAAGCTGATTTATGCTCAGTGATCTTTCTTTATAGTCAGTCAGCAGCTCAACGCTGTGTTCATCTGTGAAAGCCTACTATTATGCCTCTCAGAGTGAGCTGTGAGTCATGTTGTGATGTGTTTATTAGTGAGTACATTGGAAAATCTCAATGTAATGAGTCTCATTTACAGATAGGTAAATTTTATGGGTTGAAGCTACAGGAGGGATTCCTTTCCCTAACTTGAATGATGCCTTGATGTTGAAGGATGGAAACCTATAGAAAAATGTATTGCTAAGGAATTGTGACTTAACAGCACCCTTGCCATGCTATAAATTATAGCTGGCCCTGGCCAGATTAGAAGCTTGCTTTTCTTCAATCCTGAACTGATGGCTCGCCTATTCGGATCCTATGGTGCCGGAGGGCGGGGGAGGTCAAAACTGATGCTACACTAACAAACGCTAAAAATGCTATTTATTTTATTACTGGGTTTTGAAATCCAGATCTCTGGGGCAGATGATTTTTAACTTGAAAATAAGTTTAATCCAGAAGGTGAAGCTTTGTGCAAGCAGCATAACTTACATGATCATCACTTTTTTAGAAAATCACCTCAGGGCTGACTGACCTTAGCAATATGTTTGCAGTATTCACAAATTGTTCTTCCGCACTATGGCTACATTAGAAATAGGCACATATTTCCTTTCAGTGGAAGGCAAGGTACATCTCTGCCTTCACCTCTGTCTCTATCTGGACAGATGTGCATAGGTATGTGTGTGTATATATGCACACTTTTATATTTATATATAGTAAGTATGTGTATACATATCCATTATGGATAAGAAGCTATTCTTCTTTTCTGTGGATCTGTTCAGGATATCTATCCACTCATCTAAAATCACAATCATCATCCAGTGGCAATAGTTTAAGTAAACCAAGGATATATGTCTTAATCTTTCAAGTAGAAAACGGAGGTGTCCTGCTCATAGCATGGACAGTGATAATTACTAAGACAACAATTTCTTATTTCGGAAGATCAAATTACATATCTTCTACTTTGTTATCAATAGACTAAGTCATAGTAGACATTTGATACCAGTAGAATGTGTTCTATTTGGCAGTGTGGCCAGGTGCAATGGAAAGAAAATGAGCTTGGGGTCCATGAGGAAATCTCTAACATTGAGTAAGAAATATAATCAATTTGAAACAGGTCTCTTTATCTATGAATGAGAATCAGTTATACTTTCCCTTCTAATGCTTAAGTAAGAGTTTTCTCTAAGCCTCCACCACAGTGTTTATCCCAAGGCGATTATTCAATAAATGCTTATTTGTTTTTTCCCCAATGTGTCAAGGCACCATATTCTGTTCAAACCTGACTTACATGTTCTGGTCCTGACTAAGCCATCCTGGTTACCTTCTGTATTTTGCCCTGAACCCTATTCAGGATATCTATATTTATATGTGTCTGTAATAACCTTTGGCATTTAGTTGCATCCACTGTTCATTGCAACTGCATGCTTAGAGTTCACACAACTAAAACCAAAAAAAAAAAAAAAGTGCCTTGAATATGCTTGTTTTTTAGTGGAGGACTTGGTCCTCAGCCTAAGATGAGCACTAATTATGTCTTATGAAGGGAAATAAGGTAATATGAAAATAGTTTTCACATAGTCATGGGCATTGTCTCCTTGTGCAAGGCAGTTTCCATTTTCCTTTTTGTAAATTAGGAATAATGATGCTGTTCACAGAAGCTTTGTGAAGATGGAATGTACTAATACTGTATGAAGTACACAGAGCAATGCCTCACATACAATGAACTTGAAATTGCTTAAAAAAGGAGAGAAATTTTGTTTTAAGTCCTAGATTAAGACTTTCTTAAAGAATTAAGTGAAATTAATAGAATAATGTCTTTGAATCAGACATTAAGCCAGGCAATATGAACTTTCTAACTCGCCTCTTTGCTAAGCTTCTGAAGTGCTCTTGACTTTTCCCAAGCTACATGAATAATTTACAAAATAAGCTCTATGTATTCTAGAGTTGCCTCTTCCTAAGTATTGTACATATTGGCTAGCGGCGTGTTTTTAGTGTAATAACTCAACGGTGTATGTTACGGCATGCACAGTGTCTGTGGTATATCAAGTATCTAGGGAACAGTCGTCAACTCTATGGACGAAGCACAAGGAGTAATATGAGATATTTGGAAACTCACTTTGATTGTAGTGTATCATTCTACACTGAGTGCAATATGAATTCAAGAGCAGTTTTAGTCTTTCCCTTTTATCTATAGGAGTTTTTTTAAAGTTTAGTCCTTGATCTCTTTCTTTATACACTTAGGATGATTGTCTTAATCAGTCAAGGCTTCAAGGATGCAAGTTCAAAAGTTGCTCTCATCTGTATTGTATTTCTAGTGATCTGTATCTGTATAAGAATCACTATTAATGACATTAGAATCTACATATATCAGACCTATTTCCCAGGTCCCCTTGCCAGGTTTTCAGTGCCTACTGGATACTATCTGTTGGATACCCCATAGGCATCATGAACTCATTTTGTCCAAAACATAAATCATCACTTTTTTTCACTTGAGTCTAATATGTTTCTTATCTTATTTAATAACACTGTCACTCACCCAGTTGCCCAAGGCAATTTCTTGGGAATCATTCTATATATATTTTTTTCTCTCTCCTCAAACATAAGTCTCCAGTCTCTGATCCTCTCCAGCTCAAATGAAATTGTCCTATGGCCATTCTATCTCTAGTGAAAATTATGATAACATTGCTGGTCTTCAGCTCTCTAGTCTGTTCACTACTTTCTCAGTCATCTACAATTCTGTCAAGGCCCCTTCATTAAACACAAACACAATTGTCACTGCCCTACTTAAATTGTTTCTTTTTCCATTTCCTATAGGCTAAAACTTAATTTCTTAGAAAACTCTGTAAATGCTCTATGATTCAGTGCTAGTCTATACACTTTGTCTCACACCAGTAAAAACAACAACAGTAATACAAAGAGCTTAAGGCATTCCAAATTGCATGACTTAACCCAGATGAGACCTATCCTCATCAGACCTCCCATTTTTTATTCAGGCTTTTCTTTCAGCCTGTCATTTTCTCTTCTACTTTTGGTGGTACCTCATGCTCCTCCTGTAAAAATCTGACTGAGGGTTTCCTACGCTGTGAATCCTTCTTAAACTGCTGAGTCAATGTTTATAGTCCCTTTATATGTTCTACCATAACTACTGCAACATAATTTTAAAATGGAAACTAACTATTGAATGCTGAAAATGAACTGAGAGTTGAGGGGGAGGGGGGAGGGGGAAAGGAGGTGGTGGTGATGGTGGAGGGCACTTAAGGGGAAGAGCACTGGGTGTTGTATGGAAACCAATTTGACAATAAAATATTATGGGAAAAAATAAATAAATAAAAACATTTAAAAAAATAAAAACAAATAAAATGGAAACTAACATATATTGCAATTATATGTTAGTGGGGTTATCTTCATATCTTTTCTGTGAGTGCTTGGTAAGCAAAGGTAGAGTCCTCTGCCTAGTATTTGAAGTTCGATAAACATTTTTTCAATGGTTATCTAGCTTGAAAATCAAGACTGTGGAAAAGCTTTTCGATGGCAAACTGGGACACTTTATAACAAGCCCACTCATACATGAATTAATCCTTTTGAGAATTTAACCATGTCTGACTTCGTAATTTATTGATTGATTAGAGCCCTGTAACTGTCAAGTTTCGTGTTAACCTGGATATTTCTATTCAGTAGAAAACCCAGCTCCAGTAGTTATGATTGCATTGTCCTTTAGGACATTAACAAGTATTGTATCCAAAGAAGAAAGTAAGAAATGAACCTCAGAGGACTGGAGAATGATTCAGGCTATAGGCTAAATGGATACATTAAACTGAAGTAACGACTCAGGTGCTTTTTTTTTTTTTAATTTCTTATTGCCAATCAGCCTAATCATATTTATTTCCTGTTGTTTTCAAGAAAATTGATGGATATATGAAATATGAAATACATCAATTTCAAATTATAACACAGGACCATACAAACGTCTCAGTTCTGCAAGTTAAGTCTCTTCAACACTATCATTTGAAAATGCCACAAATTAGTGAGTTTTCTGACAGTGTGATAATAAATAAGAGAATATTCAAACAAAAATCATTTCTGTCAGCACTCCTGTCTTCATTCCAAGAATGCTTTACTCCCTACATAAAATAAAGCCCAATGCTTCTTATAATTACAACTAAAATTCAATATTAATTTGTATCCAGTAATGCAATTTATCCCATAAATAATAAACCATTAGGAAAAATCATAGTAGTTAAAACTCATTACATTAAAAGAGTTTATTTAATAATTTGGTGCATAACATCCAAATTCAACCTTAAAAATATATATAGGTAGCAAAAATAGAATTCATATGATGACAAATTATGGACTGTAAGACACAATTAATAACTATGCATTATATTCAGGCTATAAATAATAGAGGTTTTGTTTAGAGACTCAACTGTTTATTTCTTGCTACCTCTATCAACCTGACTATTCATATTATCACACTTTTTCTGGCCAATATTTAATAATAATTTAATATTTTTTCAATTAACACAGCCTAAGAATACTACTAATGTTGCTATTTCCATTTTGCAAAGATACAAGCGAGACAGAAAGTCATTTCAAAAAATACAATGTTATCTATAAAGAGCGACACACTGTATTTCAAAGCAAGTACTAATTCTCTCTAAAAACTTAAATAACCTCTATTAGCTATATTTGCAAAATACATGAATAAATTAAGAGTCATTTATCTAATGTCTTTAAATTGACAGATTTCCAATATAGTTTACAATATTCTCAAAATCACCACTCAGATTTTAATCAGACCCCAAACTTTCTCAGAAAATCCCTAGACTGATTATTAGAAAGCAGGAGACGGAAACCAGTTCACAGCTGCTACGGAACAACCAGGGATAGACTGTAAATGGATCAATGAGGTGTCACAGCCACCCAGCTCACATCCTGTCAAAAGGGCCTCAGGAGCGAGTAATGAAAGACAACCTATGCCAGCAGCAGGCAGGGAGCTGGGAGACGCTTCTAACAGAGCAATTCTGAGATCACGATGTGCGCAGAATCCCGCTTGAAATGGCTCCAATGACTCCACTTATCTCAGGCAAGGCTATAACGGAATTAAGAAAAGTTTCCCTGCACATTAAGTTTTAGGATCCAGGTACCTTTAAATGTCACTGTACCCTTTTTTTTTTTTTTTAATTCTCATGAAACTCATCTCTACCAAAAATTATGCACAGGAATAACAATGGGCATTTTGGAGGTAAAATAAGGGGCGCCTGGGTGGCTCAATTGATGAAGCATCCCACTCCAGCTCAGGTCAGGATCTCACAGCTCATAAGTTCGAGCCCTGCGTGGGGCTCTGTGCTGACAGCTCAGAACCTGCGGCCTGCTTCAGATTCTGTGTGTCTCTCTCTGCCCCTCCTCCTCTCTCAAAAATAAATAAACATTAAAAATGATTAAAAATAATAAATACATTCAACTATTCTGTTGTCATCCCATTCTTACATTCCTTTTTCCAAATCTCTAATTTAAAATTTATTTGCTCAAAATATAAATCGATTTGATATTTTCCATGTAATACTATCCTCTGCTTCATGGGTGGCTGAAAACTCTTACATTTAAGCATTACAACCTATTAGCACATTTAAAAAATTCTACCATATCTCAAGGCTAAATATTTGATGTAGACTTTTCATTAGTAACATAAAAATAAAGGAAATTCAACCAGAGGAACATAATTGCATTTATTTGGAAAATATATTTAAATTAGACAATATTGGAGAAAATAAAGTAAAACCTGGATTAGAAATCAATAATAAAATTTAAGGGTGCCAGGATAACTCTGTGGGCTAAGTGTCTGACTTTGGCTCAGGCCATGATCTTGAGGTTCATGAGTTCTAGCCCGGCATTGGGCTCTGTGCTGAAGCTCAGAGCCTAGAGCCTGCTTCAGAATCTGTGTGTCTTGCTCTCTCCCTGCCCCTCCCCCACTTCCTCTCTGTCTTTCTCTCAAAAATAAACATTAAAAAGTAATACTAAAATTTAGAGAAATTAGGACTAAATAGCCCACAGTATTTGGGAAAAGAAAATACTGAAAATGCTAAAGGTAAAGTACAAATTTTACTTTTCCAAAGGGTGTGCATTCGTGTGTTAGGCCTTCAAGTGCTACCCAACGTACAGTTCTGGCTATAAGTACTACTCTGAGGTGTGAACATGTAACTTCCCCCTCAAATTTCAAACTACTCTTTTTTTGGGAGGACTGAGAATTTCCAAGTTACTTATAATTATGTATTTCTTTACTTTTAGTTTTATAGACTTTTTAATAACTCACTTATAAATTTACCAGAGAATCCTGATATCGGCAGTTCATAATTGACTGAAATAAAGGCATGCATTTAAATGGAGAGGAAGAGAGGGCTGTGGAAGACAGGGGAGAAGTGGGGGAAAAGAAGGGAGGGAAGAAGAGGGTGCAGGGAAGCAGAAGGGAAGGAGAGAGGAGGGGGGAAGAAAGAGGAAGGTGAAGGTGAGAAAAGGAGCAGGAGAAGGAGGGTGAAGCAGGGGGAGGGAGGGAGAGTCGGGTGGGGAGAGGGAGAGAGAGTGAGGGACAGAAGAGAGTTGTATCATTTCTTCCATCTGACTCTCGGATCTTCAACTCACCCTTTTTCTATGGGTTTACCCTCCAGATCCTGGTTTCTATCTATATTTTTTATCAAAAATATTATATAGCTTTTCAATTCACACATGATTGTGTATTCGAAGATGAGAAACATAAAGATATCCTTCCTGATTAACAAACTATACAGATTCCAACTAACCAAAGCCATCTCCCGCATGGAGATCTGCTTAAAATCTGTGATAGTGCGCAGCGCGGATCTCAGCTGCAACAGCAATCACTTCACTTCTGCGCGCTGGCTCTCTGCTGCCCCCTGCACCTTGTCCCTCCCATTAAATACAGCTAGGTTTGTGATCACAGGTGTGAGTGCCTTAAAAAACAAGAATAGGGAGAAAAACGCTTTCCTCCCTCCGCAGAGATCTACAAGAAATCCTTTCCTTAGCCTACAGTTTAAGCAATTTTTCCACTAATATCAATACATTGTGTAAAGGCACAGTGCACTGATGGCTGCAACAGTTAATGAATGCTATTTATAGATGTAGATAGACTCAGAAAGTCTGATTTTCATATTGCAATTATAAATGAATTGCACTATACAGAACTATGCACGTATTTCCTGACTTGAGTTTTTAAATCAGCAGATACGGAGTATAACTGACATCTTTAAAGGAGAGTTGAAATATTACTTAATAAATTCCCCCCCTTCTGGCACTGCAAAACTATTAGTCATCAATTTTCCTGGAAATGTAGGTTAATACACCTAGTAAACTGCTTGGCACGTGTTAATTGCTCAATAATGGCTAGCAAAACCTCCATCTGAATCAGCTTATTCTGCAAGAATTTCCAGCATGATATCACAAAAATGTATCCATCAGTCCCTATATCTATTTGTAAATTGAGTGATACTGAAAAATTTTAATGATAATG
The DNA here is from genome assembly GCF_006229205.1 of Suricata suricatta. Taxonomy (NCBI): domain Eukaryota; kingdom Metazoa; phylum Chordata; class Mammalia; order Carnivora; family Herpestidae; genus Suricata; species Suricata suricatta. Next base: position 20,409,020 of record NC_043703.1, read on the forward strand.
GACAGAAACAGGCCAATAATACTTCCCACTGTTACCCATACATTGAAATAGACTCCTCAAGGTATTTTGTGATTTCAAGTGTTAACAAGAACCTCCTGGAGGTCTTCGGGGAGGGGGCAGATTGATGAAAGAAGCTGAAGCAGCATATAGTTTACAATTTGCATGGGGATGAAATAAGTAACATAACAACTGGTATTGCCGTACTGGTTCATAGAGACTTAATATAAGCCCTCGTATGGAACCTCTTCATCTCCAAATCTGTACCTTGTTAATTTTTAAAACACATAAATATACTAATTTTGTCTTTCCTAACAAAAGAGTATATTTATACCTAGAAAACCTTCAGCTAAAATATACTTTGCATTCAGAAACTTGAGTTCTATTAATCATTTCTTAACTTAGCAACTACCTAACCTTAGGCAAGTCATTTAATCTTATTGTATCCAATTTTATCACTTGAATTACAGGTATAAAATAATATATCCTATATGAGATTTAAAAGATATTATTGTGTAAAACATGATTAAATAATAAAACTTTACATTATATTGTAAAGCAAAATGGCCCTGTAGTAACTAAAATGCATTCAGGGCATACTATACGTAATAAATTTGTCTATTTTTCTACTCCCTAAAACTCTTTAGAATAACACTGTTTTTAAAAATAATTTAGTGTTTATTTATTTTTCAGAAGGAGAGAGACAGAGAAAGAGACAGAGCACAAGTGGGGAAAGGCAGAGAGAGAGGGAGACACAGAATCTAAAATAGTCTTCATGCTCTGAGCTGTCAGCACAAGAGCCCGATGCAGGGCCTGAACTCATGGACCAAGAGACCACAACCTATGCCAGTCAGATGCTTAAAAGTAAATAATACTTCTTACCCGCAGATTATAAAGTGAAAAGTACGTTTCTCAAGCAAAAACAACTAGTAAGTGGCAGAGTCAGTTTTAGTTCAAGGGATTTGGCTCAATGCTCTAAATTAATTATTCTACCTCCTTTCCATACAAATACTTAATATGCATATACCTAACATTTTATATAAACAAAGAATGAGATGAAAGAATTAAATTTAGCTAAACTATTATTCCGATTAGAAACTAAATTTGTTCCACTGATTATGTTCAATATCAGTAACTGATAGAATTAGAGAGTTAGTAAATATACAGAAGATTTGAACAATTCTAAAAACCAACTGAATCTAACAGACATTACAGAAAGCTTTATTCAAAAAGAAGTGAATATACATAGTTTTCAAATGGACACAAAATACTTTGAAGATTACATGGTGGTCTGGGCTTTAATTCACGTTTCCACTTCATTAAAAGATTTATGTCATACAAAGTATATTGTATGACCACGATGATATTAAAATAAAATTCAGGACAGAGAGAGAAGTTCATTTGGAACCTAACACATCTAAATAGCTCATAGGTCACAAAAGAAATCAAAAGGAAGTTATAAACTATACTTACTAAAAAAAAGCAGAATATATTACATATTTTAAAGTTAGATCTAGCATTAAAAATTATAGGATCAAATTCCTATATGAGAAGAGAGGCCTGAAATCTGCTTTGTCAGCTGGCTTCATTTTCTACCTTAGAAAACTAGAATAATCAAGAATAAATTAAACCCAAAGTAGGAGGAAGAAAGGAAGTAATTCAGATCAAAGTAGCAAAAAACAATAAAACCAAATAGTAACTAAGAATATCAAATAAATTGATAAATGATACGTATCAGAAAAAAAGAGACAAAATACAATTCTGTGTTGTCAGAATTTATAGACACCACAGGAGTAAAACAGAACAGATAACATTTTTAAGTAAGAAAATATAACAAATAACTTTATGATAATGAATTATAGAACTTAAATTATTTAAAAGATACAACTTTTAAATTTCACTTAAGGAAAAAAATGGACAATCTAAGCAAAATAAATAAAAAACCACCTCAATTGTTAGGGAAGAAGTTAAACTCTAGTCATAAATGGCAGGATTATAAATGTGAATAATCTGATGAATGTAACAAATAAGCTATATTAACTAACAAATGAGTTCAGCTTGTATGCAGGGTATAATATCACTATGTAAAATTCAATTCCATTTCAATATACTAGGAACAAACAACTGGGCATTAAAAATTTTTAATATACCATTTACAATAGCATCACAATATAAATTACTTATGGATAAATCTGATAAAAACTGTGCAAGATTTGTAATCTGAACACTAAATATTGCTGAGAAATTAAAACAGATCTAATACATGTATCAAAATACCTTGTGTGAGGAATACCAAGTATCTTTCAAATGCAACTGAAACAAATAAAGTGAATTCTGAACTGCTTTTTAATTCAGGAATGAGAGTCTACAATTTGAGTTAAACCAACTTCCACCAATAATGATATTTTTTTTTGAAATCAATAATCTTTAAAGCAATCAAAAGAATTCTATATCTCCACATTATAGCACTTATATCAATGATGCAATAAGGTAAATGTTCAAAATATAAAGAGCCAGGAACCATTATCAATTCTTAATTTCAAGACACTCAGTAGATGCCAATCCTAAAATTACAGAGAAGAAAAACATTTAAAGCAGCTTTTATATCTATGCTCAATGTAGTACAGTAATAATGCATATTAGTGAATGTAAATCTAAGAAACTCAGCAAATAAATGGAAGATAGAAAAGGAAACTTTAGAACTAAAAATATGTCAAAAATAAAATAGCAGAATGAAGATGAAAAAAGTTACATTAAGAAAGATAAATGTAGGGCACCTGGGTGGCTCAGTAGGTTAAGCGTCCCACTTTGGCTCAGGTCATGATCTCACAGTTCATGGGTTCAAGCCCCACATCAGGCTCTGTGCTGGCAGCTAACTCAGAGCCTGGAGCCTATCTTCGGATTCTGTGTCTTCCTCTCTCTCTGACCCTCCCCTACTCACACTGTCTCTCTTTCTCTCAAAAATAAATAAAATATTTTAAAAAATAAGAAAAAAAGAAAGATAAATGTACAGGAGGAGGGCAAGATGGCGGAGAAGTAGGGAGTCCTGTACTTCCCTTGTGCATCTATCAAACAAAGAAGGGCTGAAGCCAAATGACAGTGAACTACAAGAGTCTGGGAAGAAAGGAGACAGAGTCCACTAAGAAGGCAGCTTCATAGGTGGGTGATTGTGAACTGGGGGAGATAAAGATGGGCTAGGACATGGAAGCACAGAGGGGAGGGAGTCTCCTCTGTGGAGAGACAAAGGGAAAAGAGCAGCTGAAACTGCTCGTAGAACTGTCCCTGGAGAAGAGATAAACCTCAGCAGGGATGGAGAGGGATCCTATCATCCCATCTCTAACCACAGGGCATTAGGAGAGAGATACTATCTCTAACTGTGGAAGCTTCTTTGGGCTTGGTACCCTGGTCCCAGAAATTCCTTCAAGTACAGACTATATGCAAGGGACTCAATTGGCATCAGGAGAAATTGCTCCCCTACTTGAAACTGCTCCCCTACTTGATCCCTGACTAGGAAGAGTCCCGTTATGGGCTTGCAGGATTACATTTCAGGCAGTATAATTACTGCATACAGGGTCAGAGCTGGAAAGGAGGCTGGGGGTGGGACATAGAATACTGCCCACCGTGGCTGCACCTATGACACAGTGAGACTGGATTCAAAAGAGTGAGTTGCCGAGCTCGGTTCAAGAGGGGACTGAGGGGCCACCATTTTTCTCTCCACAACCACCAAGGTGGGGCCTCAGGGAGTTCTACCCATAGTGGAGGTGAGACCTGCCTACACCAAACCACGTCCATCTGCCTTGTGTAGCTTCTATGATACCGGAGATGGATAGATGCTGTGAAAACAGCCCCTCACCCAAGACCAGCATTGATGCATTGCCGTGATTAAGTTTAGATCAATTCTTGCTATTCAGATATATTCTCCCTTATCTCATTCTTATCTCTCCCCTCAGCTGGACTGGGTACTCTGGTTATAGGTTTGCTTAGACAGTCATACCTAATCTATTCTCTTGATATGTATTTTACTCCTCCATCACTACCTTCCTTTCTCTCTCTCTGAAATAATCAGACTATATAGTTTCTCAGGGTAACATTATCTTCAGTTTTTTTGTTTTTGTTTGCTTTTATTCTTTTCTCTCCTCACCTCCTGCCATATTCTCCTTTTTCTCTATCTGAATTAAGCCTTTTAGTCTATCTGCCTGGTCAAAGTTCAATTTCTTTTTCTCCCCTCCCCTGTCATTTCTCTCTCTGTATATGCTCTTCCATCAGCACTGCCTCTGCCTTCTCTTTATTTGTAGCTCGGATCTCTGGTTTTATGCTTTTAAACTGCCCCTTTTTCTTCCTTTTGGTTTGCTTGTTTGTTTGATTTGCTTGTACGTTTGTGTGCTTTTGTTCCGTTTTTCTGTCTGTTCTCCTTTCCAGGGCTACCTCAAGAAACAAGCCAAATTACACATGTGGAGAGTCCCAAATATCACTACAAGTAGGGAAATAAAATAACCAAAGTCACAATAAGAGAGACCAAGGGATGGGACACCATTAAAAGAACACTTCCTGAATGAACAGGCCTCCTTTAATATAGCAATACCCACAGGTGCAGATTCCACAACAAGCTTTTAAAACTGACAAAAGACAAAAAGCTAGCCAAAATGATGAAATAGAACTCTCCTCTAAAGAAATTCCAGGTGGAAGTCACAGCTACAGAATTGCTTGAAACAGATATAAGCAACATAATTCTAAAGCATGAATTTAGAACAATTGTCATAAAATTAATTGCTGGGCTTGAAAAAGGCATATAAGTGAGGTACATAATAAAATGGAGGTGGCCACTACATGGTATGAAGAGGCAGAGAAGAGAATAGATGAATTATAAGACACAATTATAGAAAAAGATGAAGCTGAGAAAAAGAGAGAGGAATTAATCCAGGAACATGAATGGAGAATTCGAGAACTGAGTGATATAATCAAATGAAACAATATCCATATCATAGGAATTCTTAAAGAAGAAGAAAAAGAGCAAAGTGCTAAAGGAGTACTTGAGCAAGTTACAACTGAGAACTTCCCCAGTCTGGGGAAGGAAACAGGTATTGAAATCCCAGAGGCACAGAGAATACCCCTCAGACATACCTTGAATCGACACTCTGCACGACATATCATAGTGAAACTTGCAAAATATAAGGATAAAGAAAATTCTGAAAGCAACTAGGGATAAAAGGGCCCTAACATACAAAAGGAGACCTATCATAGTAATTGCAGACCTATCTAATGATACTTGGCAGGCCAGAAAGGAAGAGCAGGAAATCTTCAATGTAATGAACAGGAAAAATAAGCAGCCAAGAATTCTTTATCCAGCAAACCTGACATTCTGAATTGAAGGAGAGATAAAGGTTTTCCCAAATAAACAAAAATTGAAAGAATTCATTACCACTAAACCAGCCCTACAAGAAATCTGAAGGGGGACTCTATGAGGGAAATAATGCAAGGAACACAAGGTACCAGAGACACCACTACAAGCATGAATCCTACAGAGAACACAAGGACTCTAAACCCATATTTTTCAAAAATAACACTGTATATAAATGGATTAAATGCTCCAATCAAAAGAATAGGGTACCAGAACATATAAAAAAATCCATTTATATGCTGTCTACAAGAGACACATTATAGACCTGAGGACACCTTTAGATTGAAAGTAAGGGAGTAGAGAAATATTTATCATGTAACAGGAAGCCAAAAGAAAATTGGAGAAGCCATATTTATCTTGGACAAACTGGACTTTAAAGTAAAGGCAGTAACAAGAGATGAAGAAGGGCATTATATAATAGCCATCAGAAAGGGCTAACAATTGTAAACATCTATGCACTGAATTTGGTAGCACCCAAATACATAAAACAATTAGTCACAAACAGAAGGAATCTTATGGATGAGAATGTGCTAATTGCAGGGGATTTTAATACTCCACTTGCCGTAATGGATAGATCAACTAGAGAGAAAATCACTAAAGAAACAATGGACCTGAATGACATTGGAACAGATGGATTTGACAGATATATTTAGAACCCTTCATCCTGAGGCTATGGGATTCATTTTTTTTTTCTCAAGAGCACATGCTACATTCTCCAAGACAGATCACATACTGGGTCATAAAGCTGCCCTCAATAAATATAAGAGAATTGAGATCATACCATGCACACTTTCAGATCACAATGCTATGAAACTTGAAATCAATCACAGGTGGGGTGCTTGGGTGGCTCAGTCATTTGAGCATCCAACTTCAACTCAGGTCATGATCTCATGGTTCATGAGTTTGAGCCCCACATTGGGCTCTGTTTGTGCTGACACCTAGCTCAGAGCCTAGAGCCTGTCTTAGGATTCTGTGTCTCACTCTCTCTCTAACCCTCCCCTGATCACGCTGTCTTTCTCTATCTCAAAAATAAATAAAAATGTAAAATAGTTTTTCTTAGAAATCAATCACAGGAAAAAGTCTGGAAAACCTCCAAAAATATGAAGGTTAAAGACCATTCTACTAAAGAATGATTGGGCCAATCAGGCAATTAGAGAAGAAATTTAAAAATATACGGAAACAAATAAAAATGAGAACATAACAATCCAAACTCTTTGGGATGCAGCAAAGGAAGTCCTAAGAGGAAAGTATATTGCAATACAGGCCTATTTCAAGAAACTAGAAAAAGCACAAATACAAAATCTAACAGCACACACACACACACAAAACCAGAAGCAGAGCAGCAAGAGCACCCCAAACCCAGCAGAAGAAGAGAAATAATAAAGATCAGGACAGAAATAAACAATATAGAATTAAAAAAAAACAGTTGAACAGATCATTAAAACCAAGAATTGGTTTTTTAAAAAGAAGTAAACAAAATCGATAAACCTCTAGCCAGGCTTCTTAAAGAGAAAAGAGAGAGTACCCAAATAGATAAAATCATGAATGAAAATGGATCTATCATGACCAATCCTTCAGAAATACAAGCAATTGTCAGGGAATACTATGAAAAATTATATGCCAACAAACTGTACAATCTAGAAGAAATGGACAAATTCCTAAAAACACCAAAATTCAAATGAGAAGAGATAGAAAATCTGAACAGAACCATAACCAGCAAATAAATTGAATCAGTTATCAAAAATCTCCCAACAAATAAAAGCCTTGGGCCAGATGACTTCCCTGGGGAATTCTACCAGAAATTTAATAGCCATTCTTTTCAAGCTATTCCAAAAGATAGAAATAGAAAGAAAACTTCCTAACATTCTACGAAGCCAGCACCACTTTGGTTCCCAAACCACACAGAGACCCAACAAAAAAAGAGAACTACAGGCCAATATCCTTGATGAATATAGATGCAAAATACTCAACAAGATACTGGCAAATCGAATTCAACAGCATATAAAAAGAACTATCCACCATGATTAAGTGGGATTCATTCCTGGTTTACAGGGCTCGTTCAATATTTGCAAATCAATCAATGTGATACTTCACATTAACAAAAGAAAAGATAAAAATCATATGATCCTGTTGATAGATGCAAAAAAGCATTTGACAAAATACAGCATCCTTTCTTAATAAAAACCCTCAAGAAGGTTGGGATAGAAGGAACTTAAACATCATAAAAGCCATTTATGAAAATCCCACAGCTAGTATCATCCTCAATGGGGAAAAACTGAGAGCTTTCCCCCTGAGATCAGGAACATGACAGGGTGTCCACTCTCACCACTATTGTTTAACATACTGCTGGAAGTTCTAGCATCAGCAGATGACATAAGGAAATAAAAGGCATCAGAACTGGCAAAGATGAAGTTAAACTTTCACTTTTCTCGATGACATGAAAACTCTACATGGAAAAAAAAAAAAACTCTACAAGGAAAACCTGACACACTACACCAGAAGCCTTCTAGAACTGATCAATGAATTCAACAAAGTCTCAGGGTACAAAATCAACATACAGAAATCAGTTGAATTTTTATACACCAATAATGAAGCAACAGAAAGGGAAATCAAGAAACTGATCCCATTCACAATTGCACACAAACACACAAACACAAAATACCTAGGAATAAACCAAACCAAAGATGTAAAAGAACTGTATGATGAAAACTATAGAAAGCTTATGAAGGAAATTGAAGAAGACATAAATAAATGGAAAAGTGCTCCATGCTCATGGATCAGAAGAATAGACATTGTTAAAAATTCATTATTACCCAAAGCAATCTACACATTCAATGCAATCCCAATCAAAACTGTGCCAGAATTCTTCTCAAAGCTAGAACAAACTATCCTAAAATTTGTATGGAACCACAAAAGACCCTGAATAGCCAAAGTCATATTGAAGAAGAAAACCAAAAGGGTAGGCATCACAGTCCTAGACTTTAGCCTCTACTACAAAGCTGTCATCATCCAGACAGTATGGTATTGGCACAAAAACAGACACATAGACCAATGGAATAAAATAGAGAGCCCAAAACTGGACCCACAAATGTATGGCCAATTAATCGTTGACAGAGCAGGAAAGAGTATCCAACGGGGTGGGGGGGGGGGAGAAGACAGCCTTTTTAACAGATGGTACTGGAAGAACTGGACAGCAACACGGAAAAGAATGAAACTAGACCATTTTCTTTCACTGTGCACAAAAATAAACTCAAAATAGATGAAGGACCTGAATGTGAGATAGGAAAACATCAAAACTCTAGAGGCGAAAGCAGGAAACAGCCTCCTTGACCTCAACTGCAGTGATTTCTTACTTGACACATCCTCAAAGGCTAGGAAATCAAGAGCAAAAATGAACTATTGGGACCTCATCAAGAGAAAAAGCTTCTGCACAGCAAAGGAAACAAACAATAAAACTAATAGGCAACTGACAGAATGGGAAAAGATAGTTGCAAGTGACATACTGGATAAAGGGCTAGTATCCAAAATTTATAAGGAACTCACCAAATTCCACACCTGAAGAACAGATAATCCAGTGAAGAAATGGACAGAAGAAATAAATAGATGCTTCTCCAAAGAGGACATCCAGATGGCCAGCAGACACATGAAATGATGCTCAGCATCACTCATCATCAGGGAAACACAAATCAGAACCACACTGAGATACCACCTCATGCCAGTCAGAGTGGCTAAAATGAATAAATCAGGAGAATATAAATGCTGGCGAGGGTGTGGAGAGATGGGCACCCTCCTGCAGTGCTGGTGGGAATGTAAACTAGTACAGCCACTCTGGAAAATAGTGTGGAGGTTCCTCAAAAAAATAACAATAGACTTTCCTATGATCCAGCAATAGCACTGCTGCTTAGGGATTTCCCCAACGGATATAGGAGTGCTGATGCATAGGGGCACATGTATCCCAATGTTCATAGCAGCACTGTCAACAATAGCCAAAACATGGAAAGAGCCTAAATGTCCATCAACTGAAGAATGGATCATGAAGATTTGGTTTATATATACAATGGAATACTACATGGCAATGAGAAAGAATGACATCTGGCCATTTGTAGCGATGTGGATGGAACTCGAGGGTGTCATGCTAAGTGAAATAAGTCAGGCAGAGAAGGACAGATACCACATATTTTCACTCATAAGTGGAACAGGAGAACCATGAGAGGGGAGAAGGGAGAAAAAGCAGTTGGGGAGAGGGAGAGAGGCAAACCAGGAAAGACTGTTGAATACTGAGAACAAACTAAGGGCTGATGGAGGAAGGGGAGAAGGGAAGGGGGGTGACTGCATGGAGGAGGGCACTTATGGAAATGAGAACTGGGTATTACTTGGAAGCCAACTTGACAATAAACTATAAAAGAAAACAAAAGATAAATGTAAAGTATCTAACTTGAGTAAGAAAAATAAAAACATTGATGAAATATAAAGGTAGCCTTATGGGCTTTTGAACTATATTGTATCTAACATGAGAGAGAAAATGAGACCAAAAAATAGATGATAAAACAATGGACAAAAACTTCCCCAAAGTTTAGAAAAACACAGCTTTATACATTCAAGAACTCAGCACAGCTCGAAAGGATAAATTTGAAGACCACATCACCTAGATAAATCAAGGGAAACACCTGGAAACCAAATATAAAAAGTCTTGACAGAAGCCAGAAAAATGATAAAGTGATAAATATCATTTAAGTTTCTGATCAGAAACAATGGAAATGAAAAGTTCATGGTGCAGTACTTTTGAGATGCTTAAAGAAGAAAAAAGACTGCTTTTTCTAGATCTGGCAAAAATATACTTCAAGATAAGGTCAACTACAGGTATATCAGATAAAAGAAAAGTAACATCTTGTTTCATACTAGTCGTACAAGAAATGCTGAGAAGTTTCTCAATCTGAAGTGAAATAAAACTAAAAGAAAACTAAATCTTCAAGGCTAAGGGAAAATAATGGAAATGATAAATATATTGGAAAATATAATTTTTTTATCTAAATTATAGTCAAAAGCAAAAATTATGAAATATTGTCATAGTGTATGGAACAGATGTAGATGTTCTATATAAATCTTATACAGCATAGAGGATCACAGGGGAAAGGACTCATATGGTTGCAATTTTCTATATTTTTTAATGTGACATAACTCTTGATAATCTGTGAACACTTAAGTATAATAGAGTACTCCCTCAAGTAATTATAAAAAATGTAAATCTGTATTTCTAAATATCCCAATATATAAACTAAATTAAAATGTAGTTACATAATTTAAAACATAATCAAAATGAAAACAGAAAAATAGTAAACAAAAAGTAAATGATTAGTATAAATTCAATCATACTGATAATTACATTAAATATTAACTATATCCTGAAATAAAAAGACATGTTGAATCACTACTTTGTACATCTGAAACTAATATAAATTGTGTGTCAACTATACCTCACTTAAAAAGATATTTTCTAAAGAGTTATGATATATTTTTATGACTAAATTTCCTTAAGTAAGCTAATAAAAATAAATTGCAGATATAAAATAGATAAAAATAGGAGACCCAAATATATAGTATCTATAAGAAAATCATTTTAGACATGAAGATAAAAATTAAAAATAGAATGGAAACATGTACACACCGTGCAAACAATAAATAGAAAGGTTTGAATGGTTGTGGTAATATCAGATGAAATAACCTTGGTGACAAAGAATACTAAAAAAAAAGAGCATTTTAATAATGATACAAGGATCACTTCTCTCAGCAAGACTTAAGTATCCAAAATATGTACACATCAATTAGATACCATGATCATTTTTAAAAAGGCAAAGACTGAAAGAATCAATGGGAGAACTAATTGCACATAGTGGATTTTAACACTCCTTCCTCAGCAATCAAAAATACTGGTTGTCAGGGGCATTTGGTTAGCTTAATCGGTTAAGGGTCCAACTTCAGCTCAGGTCATGATATCAGGATTGGTAAGTTCAGGCCCCAAGTTGGGCTCTGTGCTGTCAGCTCAGAGCCTGGATACCACTTCAGATTCTGTGTCTCCCTCTCTCTCTGACCCTCCCCATCTTTCTCTCTCTCTCTGTCTCTCTCAAAAATAAACATAGAAAAAATTAAAAAGAAAAAGAAAGTTAATGGAAGAGAAAAACCAAAACTAAATTTGAAAAAATGTAAGCCACTGAAAAATAATGTTTTAAAAAAGTACTAGTTTTCAAAGAATTAGAAAAATATAGAGTATTTGAGCAGCACTATCAACTGTCTTGGTCTAAATGATACATATACAACACTATAAACGGTAAAGGCAGAATATTCTTATAAGATAAACATGCTGAACCAAAGAAAAAACAAAATGCAAAAAAAAAAAACTCAAAACAAAAAATAACAGGACTTGGAAAATGTAAAATAATTTGATGTAAGACACAAGTAGCAAGTCAATAATAATGAATCTGGTAAAATTTCAAATATTTGGAAATTATTCCTCATATTTTGAAATAATGGATGGGACAATAAACATCTCAAGTAATTTATCCATAGTTATGTCCACTGATTGGAGAAAAGTAGTTTTGCTTTCTTGGTGGCACAGAAACATAACTAACTACTATGAGTATCCTTCCTCTAACCTTATGTGCCCCTCCTCCAATGTTCTACAATTATCACCACCATTTATCTCTAACTACAAAAATTTAGACCATAATTAAAATATTACAGAAGAATTGAGTGGGCAAATAAAGAAGTATTCAGAGGGAAATTTATAGCTTTTAGTGTTTTTATTTAAAAAATAATTTATTATTTTATAATTCCAAAGAAGTCCATGTATGTAAGATTCTACCACAAATAAACAACAACCAAAAATAAACAGACAACAAAAAACAGAAAAGTATAAACTAATTAGAAGGAAAAACAATAAATGTTAGATATTAATGAAATAAAAATAGAAATGAGAGACAAAAGATAACAAAACCGAAGCTAGGTCTTTGAAAGTTTAAAAAATGATGTGTTTTAGATAACACAGAGAGGAGAGGGAGGGAGAGAAAGAGAAGGAACACAAAATACAAATATGAGGAATGACAACTTTGTTATTATCACAGAGCCCAGATAACTGGAAATACTATAAAAATATAATTAATATCAAATTAACAATCTCATATGATCTCTTCAACATTTCAACAAATTAGGGAGAACCTCCACACTTCTGTATATATTAAATAAGTTGAATAGTTAATTTCTGGGCAAAGAATAGTTATGGCCCAGAAGAAATCACTGCTGACGTCTACAAAACAGAAATATCACCAACAGCAAATTAGTTCTCTCGTAAACAAAAGACAGAACAATTCCTGTTGTGGGCAGAATAATGTATAATCTCCCTATGTCCTAAGTTTTAGACCCTATGAATATACCTTTTATGGCCAAAAATATTTTGCAGATGGGAGTAAAGACCTTGAAATGGGAGAGTATAGTAGGTTGTAGAAGTGGGAACAATCGAATCACATCAAAATAGAGAACCTTCGCCAGCTGAGCCCAGAGTAAGTAAGAGAGCCCACAAGAAGGAATAGTCAAGGTGTAACATGGCTGGTGTGAAGATGCAGGAAGGAGGACATGAGCCAAGGAATATGAGTGATCAGTAGAAATTGGAAAATGTAGGAAAACAGATTCTTTTCCAGATTCTTTCTCTAGAAAGAAACACAAACCTGTCAACACCTTAACTTTATCCTGGTGAGACTAATGTGATACTTAAATCTACATATATATAAGATAAAAGGTGTGTGCATGTTTCATAAGGCATTGAATTTGTGGTAATTTGTTATGGAAGCTATGTAAAACACATTAGTTTTAGATTATTTTATAAAATCACCATTATGCTCTTACCAAGAACAAAGGAAAATACAACAAGACAAAACTTCAAGGAGTATCCCTCAAGATTATAAATGAAACCTTTAACTAAATTCAATTATTAAAGTAACATATGAACAATGAATAAGTGGGGTTTACATCTCAGGAATGCAAGGTTGATTTAACAGGCAAAAATCACAGTACGGAACAGTCTGTTAACAGAAAAAGAGATAAATCACACCATCATTTCTAAGGGCACAGTAAAAGATTGATAAAATTCCACACACATTCATGATAAAAACTCTCACAAAACTAGTGAAATGGAATTCCCTTCATCTAATGAAGGCCATCTACCAAAATAAAACAAAACAAAACCAAAAAACCCACACACACAACAAAATATTTCAATGCTCTCCCATGAAGATGTTGTAAAAATGAGAATGTCCATTCATTCTACATAACATTATGTCACCATAATTAGCCTTTCAGTTAAGGTGGAAAGAAGAAAGGGGCTATAAAAATTGAAAAGTTAAAACTTTCTATTTGTACTTGATGTGACTTCTTTTGAATACAATTTACAGGATTCTATAAATCAATTAATAAATTTTACAAAGTCAGGTTACAAAGTTCACATACAAAACTGTATACATATTTGAAATTTAAAAAATCAGATAAACCAAATAAAAGAACAGTTTGATCCACACTAATGTCAAAAACATGATATACTTACAAATATATTTTTTTAATGAACATGCTATAAACTACACAATCCTGAGATACATAAAAGGCCTAAATAATTGAAGAGACTCAATATCCATAGTTTGGAATATTGGTATGATTTCAATTTTACAAAATGATCAACAGATTCAGGTAATTCCATACAAACCCAGCAGGCATTCTGTTTTAAACTAATAAGTTAATGTTTTAGCTTACATGAAAATTTAACTACCAAAGCAAATTTGAAAAAGTAAAATTAAAGTTCTTCCTCTACCTAATTTCAAGACTTACAAAAAGCAATACAAAATTAAAAATTGTAGAACCGGTAAAATGAAAGATATATAGATCAATGAAATTGAGTAAGAGTCTAGCAATAGAGCTACACATGCATGTTCAATTGCTTTTTGAGAAAGTTACCACAACATGGGAAGAAAAGCTTTCCAGAGTCTTCTGGAAAAAAGGGACCATCTACACTTAACTAAAGTGTAGTATTTTTTCAAGTTTAATCATAACCCAAAATGTGAAAATTAAAACTAAAATATCCTAGAAGAAAATAGTAGATAATTCTTTCTGATACATGGGTCTCCTACATGAGACAAAGTAAAGCATAAAGTGAAGAAAAATATACAATTTGAGCTTCATGAAAATGAAAAAAAAATTGGTTTATAATTATACCATTAAGAAAAAGAAAAAGTAAACTATATAATGGGAGAAAGTATTACAACTCAATATAACTCAGTAGTAAGATCAACAAACTGCTGCTGGTTGAAAGTAACATAATACTTACATTTTAGAAAAGTTTAGAAGTTACTTATAAAGTTATCAAGCATTAAAAGCCAGATCCCACTCCTAGATATTTAACAAAAAGAAATGAAAATATATTCTATTCAAATACCTATACATGGATATTCATAATAACCTGTAATCGTGATGGCCAAATTTTCAAATAATACAAATGCCCTTCAAGAGGTCAACAAAATATACTGTCTAAACATGACAGGGCACTAGTCGATGGTAAAAAAAGAATGGACTGTTGATATACTAAAGTACCAGGATGGATCTCAAAGCATTAGGTTCAGTGAAAAAGAATCAATCTTAGAAGATTAAACACTCCATGATTACATTTATATAACATCACTGAAATGACAAAATTATAGAGAAAGAGAACAAAATAGTGGTTGCCAAGAGACACGGATGAAGGGGGGTGGGACAGGGTGAAAATATAAAGGAATGGCATGAAGTCTTTATGGTGATAGAATAATTCTATACATTGAGTTTGTTAGTAGTTACACAATTCTATACACTGGGTGGAATTGCAGAGAACCATGTGCACAAACACAAATACATGTCAAGAAATGATGAAAACTAAATAAGGTATGTAGTTCACTTAAATATAGCATGTTTTTATATCCTACTATATTGATGCAAGGTGTGGACAATGGACATGTGGAACAGCCACTGCAGAGAAACTGCCTTACCTCCCTTTGTTTGAACTGAGCCAAACCTTTGGACTGGACAAAACAGCAACTGTGTTAAGCAGTTGTTTGAGAAGTCAGCAGGACAGACATCCTGTACACAAGACTGGTGGTTGTGGACTTTCTGAAGATAGTCAGTGGTCAATTAATGCATGACTCAGAGTAGCATACCTTGTTAATCTCCATAGGAAAGTGTGTTTTTTTTTTTCCTTCAACTCATTTAATTGCCCACCTTCCTTTTCCCCATAAAAACACTTTGCTTTCACCCCCGAAGTGGTACACTATTTAGGTTTCTACTAGAATCTATGTTTCTTGCATTACAATTCTTTGATCCCAAATGAGCACCTGTCTGCCTCTCATTGCACTCATTTTTGGGTTAACAAAAGCGTCTCCTGTGGGTAAAGCTGGGTGAAGCCTTCACACGGACTCCAGGTGATGAGTGAAGGTTACTAGTGTTACCACCAGATGACACAAAGGAATCTCAGTCATGTAGAAGGAGAGAAGCCAGTCACAAAATACTGCATGTGTTACCCTCCCATCTATATGAAAATTATGATCATGGTAACATAAAGCAGATAATGGTTGCATGGGCCTGGGCCAGTGAGAGATGCAGACTGAAAAGGAACAGGACAAAACTCTTGGGGTCACATAAATGTCCTGTATCTTGATTTTTGTTACTAAATTCACAGCTTCCTGTGACTCTCAAAACTCATCAAACTGTACATTTTGGATAGATGCAGTTTATTATGTGTGGATTATTCTTCAATAAAATTGACAAGGTAAAATATAAGAGGAAGAATGTCACCTTAGAGGTCTTTAATTATCCTCAGATCAGTAATGTTTATTTTCTGAGGGTCATAGTCTGAAATGTTCTGTTTATCTCTGAGTACGTTAGAGACTTACAGTAAAATATTAAATAGAGGAATGCAAGGCATTTAGTCTCCGCACGATTGGATTTCAAAAATTTGTGGAAAACATGTCACAGAGCACTTACCTCAATTTTACATTCAACCAGCTTCATTTACAGTTTTGTAAAGTGGATGGCTTCTATGAATGTCATAGGTCAAAGAAAACTTTTTTCACTGAATAATATGGTCAGATTTTTTTTAATTATCACTATTTATGTAAGCAGTGATGGAGGGAGGTGTAAGGCAGATAAACAGATGAATAATCCTTAATGAAAGCATATTTATGTGTTTGTGACATACTATTTATTTATCTTTTTTACTGTCTCTCAGATTTTACTCTAACTTGTGTTTGAGCTCACAGTAAATATATGGAACATTATTTGTTAAATGAGCTGATTTTAACAGACTGTGTTTGGTGTTTTTCAAAGACTGAATTTTTGAGGAGCAGGATTAGTGAGATTAAAAGTTTTAGGGAGATGGTTTATTAGAGAGGAAATGGAATTTCCAGGAAAAACCAGAATAGGGTGGGAGAGTGGGCTTGGAGAGAGGAGAAGGGCAAAGAAGTTTGTGGTATTAAGTCTCACTCCGCTCACAACACAGTGAGGATATAGTTTAGTGAAGTCCAAATCAGCAGTCCAATGCCAATCGGATGTTAGTGCAGGAACGCTCCGGAGGGGACCTAAGTCCCCGGGTGCTTCCAGCTACTACAACTGCAGAGAACGAGGTCTGTGGGAGAAGAAGGGGAACTCTCCCACAAAGGCGCTCGACGCTTGTTGCTGTTACTCAAGACCAGCTGGAGAGCAAGCAGCCGGCACAGAACTGATGAAGGGGACGGCAAAGCATAGAAGAGCAACGCAACCATCCGCTGCAGCCTCAGACACACTCACACTTCACACTGGACTCTCCACGCTGATTCTGCAGGGCTGTTCCTAATCATGATTTCAGAAAGGAGCAGTAAGAATGCGCAATCACTGTGATGAGCTGTAGTCCCTGTTGCTGAGGCTGCTGTCAAATCTGTAACTGCCACAAAATACTTAATCCTGGTTCAGATGAGTCACTGCCCTTCCAAACCACCCATTGTTGTTTACCCCAACACTAGGCCAACACCTTTGTAGTCAAGGGCTTTTCTTTTTTAATGTTTTATTTATTTTTGATACAGCGACAGACAGAGCATGAGAGGGGGAGGGGCAGAGAGAGAGGGAGACACAGAACCGGAAGCAGGCTCCAGGCTCTGAGCTAGCTGCCAGCACAGAGCCCGACGCGGGGCTCGAACCCACACACGTGAGATCTGACCTGAGCCGAAGCCAGAGGCTTAGCCGACTGAGCCACCCAGGCGCCGTCAACGGCTTTTCTGAGTAATCTGCACTGCTGATAGCCCCAAGGCCTATGACCATTTATTTGTCTGATAGCTGTCTATGTACACTTAAACCACACTTGGGAGCATAAAGAGGTGCTATGTGGATTCCCTGGGTTTCCAGACTTAACTTAAATGGACAAGACTTCAAACAGAAATCTGCTCTTATTGTCCATAAACAATATCACCCACAGTGTCATTTCCTACCCACATTAAGTATCTTATATCCTATCTTCTCCTATGATCATAAGTATTTATTCCTTTACTTGCTTACTGTAACAAATACCTAAAAACCACAATACAGCAATCCATCTGTTTTCAATGAAAGTCTTAATTTGTCCCCTGGTGTTTTCCTGGATCTCTAAACATACCATATTTTAGCTTGTGAGAACAGGGAAACACACATTTTCCAATCAATCCCCTTGGGTTGAAGATGAAGGGAGACACTTTTAACATCCAACCCTGGGTCTCCAGACAACTTTATTCCTTTTTTCAGAGACACAGAACCACAGAATGGGCATTGAATTCTGGCATGTGTTATGCCTTGAAGCACAGTACCTTAATCTCATGGATCCTTCAGTACTGCCCTTAAGAGATCTTCCCAGTGTTTTATCATAAAGTCAGGTCCAGTGATTCACCACAAGGTATGACCAATAAGTCCCATGATCATGCTCACTATCACACTCCTCTGTGAAAAACACATCCCTTGGACAATGCAGGGACAATGTTAAGTGGGATCCCAGATTAGTAAATCAGATACTCTTAGCTCTTGGATACTGGTGCTATTGTAAGGCACTGTGGTGGGAAAAGCAAATCCTTACACAAGATACAAGTTGGTCCTGTTCACAATGAATTACTATCCTTTAAAAGTTTTAATGGTTCTATGAAATCAATGTGGCAATTTCTTTAAAGCTCCTATTGAGATATTGGGTTGGATATTACAGCTCACAATTTGGATTTCCCATAATGACAATGGTGTTGATAAGGAGGAGACTATGTTGTTGGGCCCATGCATAGCCCTATGACTACTCATTTTGGAGCCCATTGCTCAATCACTGAGAAAAGAGGCTGGATGATATCTATGTGGTATTTCTGCCGCTAGGTATTTATACCCAGGGATATCCCAGGTCATGCATTAACCAGAGATTCAATGTTGCTCACACTTTTGTCCCATTCCTACTGTGAACCACATGTCTTTTCTCAGACCTCCTTTATCTCATTCTTCCAGTATTTCTCCTTTTGGATCCCAAACCATCAAGCTAAGTCATTAGTCACTGAGTTTTTACACACAGTGGCTAGGCACATCTCCAAAGATCTGCCATTGGGAAGACTTCCACTTTCCCTTATACCTCAGGGACCTCCACACTTGGTAATGCTGCTTTCTGGTAGCAGTCGTTTTGAACTCACAAAACCACATTGAGCTAAGCTCTCCACAAACCAGAACTTTATTTTTCTTCTAGCAGTGGGTCCTAAGGAACCTCTGTTAGGACATAATTGTAAGCTGATGGCACATCATTAACTCCGTCTAACAAACATACTTAACCTAGAGCTTTGACAATCTATTCCCATAACTTATTTTGTCCTCTGACCCTGTATGCAAAGGACAAAATCTCTATCGCAGATTTACAGTATTTTTACACACTAATAGCTGCCATGCCTACTCAAACTTTGCAAATGATATGTAGTCATTGTAATAGACAGCATGACCTTGCTCTTGAATCCTACGGGTCTATACTATAATTCCCTATTAAAGTTTTTGAAGTTTCCACATGCATGCTATCTACCACCAATCCATTAGCACCACTACATATGTTAGGTTGCACAACAAAAGAGAAAGTGTGATTGTACTCTCTCACAATAGATAGCCTGTGAAATTACTCAGAAAGTATCCAGAGTAATATTCGCAAACAAGCCAAAACTCCAATATGGCCTACCACGCACAGAGTGGTGGTGATAGAAATTACAGTACATAAACACTAGTCTTCCAACTTGGAGAATACTTCTTATCAAGCTCCTTCCCATTGTAATCCTAAAACTTTCTACAATATGGAAGACCCCTAAATTTTCAGAGTGTATTTTCCATATTGTAGACTTTATATATCCTCCAAGAGGATCTGAAGTAATTGCCACTTTCTGTTCTTCAGGTCCAATTAGTATAATATCACCAACGGACTTCTGTGGAATGTCCAGATTTTTAAATCCCTCTGGGATATATTGTAGCAACAGACAGATGAATAAGTATAGCCATGGACAAAGACCTTCCATGTGAAGTACTGTCCATTCTACATGAATATTTTTTGTCCTAATGCATTTTGAAAAGAACACATATGTCAGATATGTACAACATTCAATATGCCAGAGTAGAAGTTGTCTTGATGTCTTCTAGTAAAGATACCACATAAAACACAGAAAATGGTTAAACCTTTAAGTTTGTAGTAGTGTGCCATCACCTATCATGAACTGCCTCCCCCCTCCCAGGGATCTAAACAAAAATAAATAAATAGGGACATGACAGGGACAACCAACTCTTTATCCTTTCCAGCTCTGAAAGAGGTGGTAATCTCTGGCTTTTTACTCATTATATTATTAAATGCTTTCAATTCACAATATTGAGCAGAAGAAATTTCAAGAGGTGTTACTCTAGTGTTCAAGGAAATAACTAAGGTTTTTCAGGTGCTACGTGTACCTATTTTAAATACAAGCTCCGGGACCAAGAAATAGGTACCTCACACACGGTAACCACTGAAAGACACACTTTGGCCATGATTCCATTTACTTGCTGGCTTGTACTGATCTCCATGCAAATGGAGGTCCTATTATCAATGTTAACTTGGATACAATGTAAAAATCTCTTGCAAAATCTTGGTATTACTCTTCCCCTCACCCTGGTATACAGTTTCTCAGATGAATGGTCATACATCCCTTTGGGTAAGGACCAGGGAGATTACTGTTACATACATTTTGTTTCATATGATGATCCTTCAAGGGATATTAGCCTCTTCAATTGATTGTCTCTGGTCTGAGAAATGTCTCGGACATGGTAATGTGTGAGATTGTAATTTTCCACTGGAGCAGCTGCTATCAGACTTCTAATCATCCACTTTTTAAAACCAAATATCAACTGATATTTTCGGCTGTCAATCCATATTTTCCCAAGGAACACTATGGTCAATTGGCCAAGCTTATAACTCTCTATGGGTCATGTCCCATGATTTCCATCTGATCTCAAGTCTTTTATGTTAATTACAGCTCCTTTGCCTCTAGTGGTTAAGTGCTGCCACTGGGTCTCAGCTTTTCCAGAATTGCATCGCCTTTACTTACAGGGAGTTCAGGTTTAGAACATCTCTTAAAAATGTCCCTTGGTCTACAGAGTCCCAACTTAGACACCAATAATTTGTTAAAGCTTCAGATTGAGTCTTCTCTCTAGGTTGCTAGCCTTATGATAAAGACATTTTTAAAGGTTTTTGTCAAGATATTTTGATATGCTCATTATGCTCTGAGTTGGTAATAATCTGACTTGGTTGCCTAGTTTTCCTTATTCAGGGCACCAATCAAACTTAGCAAAAAAAAAAACAAAAAAAAAAACAAACAAACTCTGTCATCTTTATAATTACTATTTTTTTCACATTTATCCAATGCTAGCAATTTTTCACAAGCTAGAATATCTCCTTCAAACTGAATCACATCCAAATTACCTTAGCAATGCAGTATACCTTTGTAATGTGGTATAATGCTACAACATAGCAGCAGTAAATAACTTACTGTGAACAATATGGCCTCTGTTTTAATCTGGCCAGAGAGGGATCCAACCCCAGAGTCCCATCCTGAGAGTCTGCTAGAGAAGTGCACTTCCAGAACCAGCTGTCTCAGTTTGGGTTCCTAAGAAGCAAATGCTGAACTACAAATTTATGTGGCAGGTGCACAGAAAATGTTCCAGGAGAAGGCTGGGGTACTATGAGAGTGGGGAATTGAAACTTAGAAGCTAAGGACCTCAAGCAAATGTGCAATAGCCAGCAAATCAACAAAAGTTACTGTGATTTAATGCTGCATTGGAATATGTAGATCCTACATAAATTATACTAATCAGGAGCAAAGAAGCTAGAATATTTACACCCTATCAATTGTCGTTTAAGGGGTTTTTGCTGGGGACATGAATTCCCTGGCACTTAACCCACTCAGTATGCAGGTTGCACAACGTGATGTAAGGAACTAGGACAGATTCCTAATAAAGAGATGCAGATGCTGGTGCTGGAGAATGAAAGCACACCTGAAGACCGAGTACAGTACATAAAAAAGGTAAAGGCATCAGAACTAATCATGGTGGAACACTGACATCTGCTATCATGATATTTAAAGTTCTTTGGAAATTTCTGATTTTTTAAATTTGATCAGTCTCAATATGATATTACAATACTTTTGGTGTCTCCAACTCATTTATGATTATTTTTAGTGCTCTGAGATAAAAATCATTTCTATAAGTCTGGCACAGGAAACAGCTAATATACATGTAACATCACATAACCTGAAATAGTCTGATGGTATTTTCAACTTGCCTTTAAGGTTGTCATTATACAAATGTGCAATTGTGCAGTTTAAGCAACCTAGATAAATCATTCAAAATATTTCTTCCCCAGAACAGATACTAAGTGGTATATAAAAGTGTCCCTTTCAGTAAGTCCTATGTTTGTATACATAATTAAAAATAATGTATAGTAATGTTCTGATGAATTATATAAGATTTTATTGCACAGGGATAATTTTTACAATTAAAAAATAACTACTAAAACAAATGCTTAAAATTAATTACTTTAAGTACTATATATTACACTATATAGTTATAGCAATAAATTGATATAATAACATTATGTATTATTTATCAGTAAAACTGGAAACCAAGAAATCATAATTCAACCTATATGGTTATATTGAAACCATGGATTCTCTACAAGTCCAAAAATGGCTGTATTGTTGAGTGTTTGTTATTGGATAGGTGACAGGGCTTGGATTAGACTATAATCTAAAGGAGGTTGAAAATACTGATTTTCTTTTTAGAGATACCTCAAGTGGCTAAGAATAAAATTTACAGTAATTAAAAATATCAAGACCAAATTTCTAGTATATACATATTTACTACAATACACTCTTCATTTTCACTAAAAAAAAGTTTCATGGATAAAGGTTAATACTACGTAATAGTGTTTCTCTAGTCATTCAGCATGTACTAGACAAAGCCTACCAGTTTTCAATGAAAACATCTCCTGGAACTGAACCTAAAGAGATTTTGGGATAAGCAAATAAAATACTTAACAATAAAGCAAAGAAGGAAAAAAAAGGTATGTAGAATAAAACCAAAGATGGGTAGAAATGTATTGGATTTATGTCATGAATAGATAATTGTACTTGAAGACCCAATTTACTATATAGTGACCTATTCCCTGTCCTCTGTCAAATTCAATTCCTCTCACCCAGATAACATTACCTATTCGTAGGTTCTGTCTATACCACATAAAATGGGCAGTTGAACATTTATCCAGTGATTTTAACCAATGTAGATAGATTCTTGGTAAATTTTTGGTTTTTAAGAAAAAATGATTTGTTTCTCATTAATTATCTAGATAACTGCTTCCATTTTTCTCTTAAGTATGGCCCTCCAAATGTTTTCTTAGGCACTAATTTATTCATTTGTAGTCCAAAGTTCTTCTACTCTATGAAAAACAACTGGATAATTTTATATATTAAATTTCTTTTCAAAACCCCATTCTTTGCCTATATATTTAAATGGTCTCACATTTCAGAAATGAGCTAAAATAAGAATCATACCATTTGAAATGTCTAGTTCATTTTTCTTATCACACAATTTGGTACCGAGGTAGGTGTTAACTTCCAGAAGCAAGTTCCAAACAGAGTAGCTGACTGCTAGTTGTCTTGGCATATGTTTGCATTTGCTGACCTCATAAACACCTTTGAGACTCATATTTAAATATGGTTTGCTAATGTGTCTGTTCACAATACAGTTTGACTTTTGACATGTAATATATCATTTAATAAGATCTTTAATAACTGGTATCTGTCAATAGTTGAGAAACATCTATGGAACACCGGTATGCTTCTAAACTTTCCAAAGATGAAACAAAATTTCAATGATGAAAATACAATTTCTCTACTCTCATTAATTAAAGTTTTTCCAAATGTATGTCACAAAGCCTTATAGGCCTCTGGTAGTATATTTTACTCTAACAATAGGATTCATTCATCAAAGGATTAGTAGTGTCACATAAAAGATCTTGCTTACATAGAGAATAATTCTAAAGCAGGAAATAAGTTGGCTGAAGAAAAAAAAGAAGTAAAGGATACAAACAAATCTTGATCAAAAGTCAACTTTTTAAAGTTTATTTATTTTTGAGGGAACGTATGAATGTACGTGATCTGGGGAGGGACATGAGAGAGAGGGAGAGAGAATCCCAAGCAGGCTCTGCACTGTCAGACCACAACCCAATGTAGGGTTCCATCCAACCAACCATGATATCATGACCTAAGTTGAAATCAAGAGTCAGATGCTTAACTGACGGAGCCACCCAGTCAGACTTTTAAGCCCTAACAGTGAACTTAATAGGAGCTCAATCCAGCTAGAGATGGAGTCAGATCATTGACAGAAGCCCTGCTATGGCTTTAATATATTCAAAATACGGTTTCCCTGAAAACTTGTTTAGCAAATAACACAATATGACCAATAGGCACATGAAATGATGCTCAGCATCACTCATCCACAGGGAAATACAAATCAAAACCACACTGAGATACCATTTCACACTGGTCAGAGTGTGAGAAACCACACTGAGATACCATTTCACACTGGTCAGGATGTGGAGAAATGGGCACCCTCCCACACTGTTGGTGGGAATGTAAACTGGTACAGCCACTCTGGAAAACAGTGTGGAGGTTCCTCAAAAAACTATCCATAGAACTCCCCTATGACTCAGCAATAGCACTGCTAGGGATTTACCAAAGGGATACAGGATGCTGATGGATAGGAGTACATTCACCCTAATGTTCATAGCAGCACTGTCAACAATAGCCAAATCATGGAAAGAGCCTAAATGTCCATCACCTGATGAATGGTTAAAGAAGATGTGGTATATATATATACATTATATAAAATATATATACAACGGAATACTACATGGCAATGAGAAAGAATGAAATCTGGCCATTTGTAGCAAAATGGATGGACCTAGAGGGTGTTATGCTAAGCAAAATAAGTCAGGCAGAGAAGGACAGATACCATATGTTTGCACTCACAGGTCTAACAGGAGAACAGGAGAAACTTAATAGAGGTCCATCGGGAGGGGAAGGGGGAAAGAGAGTTGGGGGGAGAGAGGGACACGAATCACGAGAGATTATTGAATACTGAAAAGGAACCAAGGGCTGGAGGGGGAGGGGAAGGGGGGAGGAGAGAGTGATGGTCATGGAGGGGGGGAACTTGTGGGGAGAAGCACTGGGTGTTATATGGAAACCAATTTCACAATGAACTATTATTAAAAATAAATAAAATAAAATAAAAATAAAAATAAAAGAAAATGTCCTAGCTAAGAAAAAAAAAAAGAAAGAAATAAAGAAAAGAACACAGTAGTATTTGGAGTAATCCATATAAATACTTCCACAAACCTAAGAAAGAAGATTCAGAAAAGGAACTGAACATTTTCAGCTTTACTAAAATTTCTAATTATACTGAACACTAAACTAATTTCTTTTCATTTTAAAAGTACCTAAGTGTTTACATTTCTCCAAATTCCTATCATCTCCTGATATTACCAAACAGTTCTTCCCATCTAGAAGGTATGGCATAGCATATTATCTTATTATAAAATAAATGAAATACAGAACACATGCAATATTTATGTGTCACTTATAACATGAAAATATGCCTAGTCTTATTAAGAGATAGAACCATACCAAAGCCTTATAAACCTTGTGTGCATATCTTTAGTTTCAGACTCTCCATTTCCCCCTAAGAAGTGTTTTTTGTCCTGAATTTTGCTTGCTTATATGCCTTTTATTTTTTAATCAAATACAAATATTTCTTTACACCAATGGAATCATACTATGTGACTTTTTGTTCAACATGCCTTTATATACATTATATTTAGGATTTTGGATTTGTGATATTTATAAATTCAGATTTTAGCTATGTCCTTTTTAAAAAGAATATTTAAAGGTTTATTTATCTAGAGAGAGGGAGACAGAATCTGAAGCAGGCTCCAGGCTCTGAGCTGTCAACGCTGATCCCGACAAGGGGACCAAACTCACGGACTGCGAGATCATGACCTAAGCTGATGTTGGTGCTTAACCGACTGAACCACCCAGGCACCCCTAGATTTTAGCTATTCCTTAATCCATTTCATGATTAAGCTGTAGTCCTATGTTAATATTGAACAATACCTCTATGCATTCTCCTGGTGGTAGACATTTGTTATTAAGATTTTTTGTTATTTATACATAGTATATTTTAATGGTTTTGGAGACAATGAAACAAGAAAAATGATTAGGAATCAACTGTTGAAAACCAAGCCACTTTATAGGTCGTATATAGATGAATCAAAATATATCTGGAATAAAAAAGATAAAAGGGAAGTTTGCAAAATGGAGCCATGAGAAATACTATAGATTTTTCTCACCAAACGAGAGGTGTCCATCATTACAAAACTATACAATTAAGAATTGAAGAAGGCTTCACAAGTAGTACTTTATGCACAAAAAATAA
This sequence comes from Suricata suricatta, assembly GCF_006229205.1. Lineage (NCBI taxonomy): Eukaryota > Metazoa > Chordata > Mammalia > Carnivora > Herpestidae > Suricata > Suricata suricatta. The sequence continues at coordinate 20,435,490 of NC_043703.1, forward strand.
ATATAACTTGAGAAGAATGCTTAGGCAATGGATAAATCCTACATAGGAGCTTTCTTAACTATCCCTGCCCATTAACTAACTGCTCCTGAGAGATTAGTCTCCCTTCCTCTACCCAACCCATGCCGAAAGGGTGGAAGCCTGACCCCAAGCATGGCAGACTGAGAATATCAGGACCCAAATATTTGTGAAGTAGGAGTTCCATGCTGTGAAGGCTAGCTAAGAAAACCATGGGCTATTATCTCCAATCCAGTGCCCTGCTCATAAAATGTGATGTCACTGTCCCCACTCCTGGCTCCAGAGCAAGGGATCTAAAACTGTGCCCAGAGAGAGAGGCACTCCATTAAACCAGAGGATTCTAAAGTTCTCCCCAAGCAATGGACTATTTGAGACAGTGTTGGGAAGTTCAAACCTTAGAGCTCTATCAAAATGGCAGTGATTCTGGTGGTAAATAATTATGAGTAATACCTAAACTCTAGGCTAGTTTGTATAGGAAACCCAGGGAAGGAGAGAGATGAAGAGTTTTAGGTCAGGAAAAAGCCTCAAACCCTTGCCTAAAAAAAGTACCTCTGCAAAGGAGCTGAAGCTTAATTAGGATAGTGAGGCAATTTGTGGCACAGGGAATCTTTGAGAACATAATAATCAGCTGACAAACAGTGGAGCCTAAATTTTAAGTGTGATGCCAAAAGAGGCAGGTGGCTTCCCAGAGAGACCAAGGAAAGAGATAGTCAAGGATGGTTCTACTAAAACCTGTCATCCAAGGATGATTGGGAAAAGCACAAGGCTGTATCTTCTGTGAATGACATCAGATATTGAACACTGAAGGGGAAACAGACTGCAGTGAAAACAGACTGTACTAGAATAGTCCGCCCAAGGCATTAACAAATAAACAGCAGCAACACAAGAACTGGAGTGGTGGGCAGGACTCAGTTTCCTAAGTGGCTAGATATGGTATCATACACAGAAAACAAGGCAGGCTTGTGAAACCACTCGTGACAAGGACAAATGTTGGATTTAAGAGACAAACATATCAAATCAAAGGAAAGCATGATTGTCGGGGCTGCCAAGTTTTCTGTCTGCCTCAGGCAAGGATTATCACTCCATTGAGTGAGCCAGTAAACAAGATTTGCATCTGGAGGCTGGAGATTGCCATTTCCTGGTCAAAATAACTTGGGCGACTGTCTTGCTGAGCTAGACGTGAGTGGCCAAGGCGCACAAAAGATCAAAACCGTATTCAGTGTTAGTTCTCCATCCCCCAAGATTGCTGAGGCAAAGTCGGGGCGCTTCTTTGATATGCATTCGACTCTGTAGCCTGCCTAGGTCAGCTTGCCTTGTCTTCCCACCCTGAAGACTATATAAAGAACAGTTCTTTGAATAAACGCTCTCTTTCGCCTGATCAGAGAACCATAAGTTCTGTCTTTACTCTTTGCGTCTCCCTCTCCTGCCCCCTTTTTCTCTCCCTCCCTCAGGAGAAGGACCCGCGACGATTCTCCTCTCGGGCCTGCGGGTCGGGGCGGGGCTGACGAAACAGGTGCCTCCGAACGCCAGGATGGGCGGGCCCTGGCCGTCGGGTTATGACAATTGGCGCCTCAACGCGGGGCACAGTGAAGTAATGCGACACTGAGGTCGGGTTACGACACATGATAACAGTGACTTAACAGATAAAGAAAATCAATAGAGACAAATTATAGAGAAGAAACAAATGGAAATTTTGGAGTGCTCAGATTTCACATGGCAGAAAAGTGAGATATATACGTGATTATATAAATTGAATATTCCTAAAATTTCCAGAAAAGGTAATCAATCTTCCAGTACTTTCAATGCATAAAAAATTTCTCACAGAAATGAATCTAAAAAGTTTAAGAATTCCATAATTTACACAAATCTTTGGCAAACAAGATTAGTTTACAGTATTGGACAAATAAAAACTGCTATGTTTTCTGATTTGCCAGTATTATGTGGAGTATAAGTATATATTTTTTTATTCTACCTATCTATATTCTTTCTAAATTTCTGCAGGTTTGTTGGCTGAATAGCTAAATGATATCTACTCAATGTTTGAGATTCTAAAAGATATAAATTTATACTTAAATCAATTATTGTGACAAATTTTATTCCAACAGGTGTTATTTTCTAGCATGTCAGCTTGTGTCAAAGATCTTTAGATAACTTAAAATATTAGACTTTTACTAAATTCATATTAAGTACATAATTTCTACAACAGAATACTGAAATATTAATCAATAAGCATAATAGTAAGTTTCTTAAACTTGTTCTTATTTTTAGAGGGTACAAGGAGGTGTGTACATGTTTGTGTACGTTAATTTTGTTTATTTTTGCTACAGTTGAGAAATTGTATTCTAAGGAAGCATACGGCTATAAAAAGCTGGGATATGTTTACAAGTAATGCAAGTTGTGCAAAATGCTAGTTTGCTGTGGACAACTGAAATGATCCACATTCTCGTTGTATGAAAATGAAGCTACTGTGGGTAGTCATGATTAATATACATGAATAAGACTCTATTAGGAACAACACTGGCAAAAAAATCAACAGTTTATGTAAGATATGCTGGTTGTGTTTTATTAAAGAAAAAAAGTAGTTTTGTCCTAAAGTAAAATGATTGCTTGTTTTCAGAATGAGAAACATAGAGGACAAAACCTGAATGGATACAGAAAGTTGTAGAAAGCTCACAGAAAGGGAATTTTATTTGTCATATTCACAGCTAGCCAAAATTTGAGGCTTTTTTTAAATACATGCAGCTTTAAATCTTGTAATTATGCAAAAATAAATTTGGTTTTCCCTGTTTAAAAAAAAAAAGAAAAAAAAATTCAGCGAGATGGCTGAGTAGGAAGATACTAAGCACACTTTGTCCCATAGTTACAATTAGACAACAGCACGAATAACCCAGATAATGACCAGGAGACTCTCAGAACGGACTCTTCAAAGGCAAATGCAGAGAAGAGGCTACAGTGAAGAATGTAAAAAGGGTGGAGACATGTCAGGAGCTAAAGGGACCCATAGGACTGTCTGTGGAAGGGAGGGAGAGATGCTGTGGGCTCAAAGGGTGGAGAGAAAGGAACCCTTACCCCAGGCACAGAGAAGCCCTAACAGGAAGACAGAGCCCCATAACATTTAGCTTTGACAACCACAGGGGACTGAACTCTCCAGTTATTACAATCAACAGGGCTTAACAAGGTAGAACTTTAAAATTCAGCAGGCTGGGCTCTGGCAGAACCAAGAAGGCAACAGGAAACTGAACCCCCATCCTTAAAGAGACAGTGTAACAAACAGCCCCCCTGAAATACACCCTAGAAGCAGCAGTTCAAAAAACACCTGGGGTATAAGGGAAGGAGATTCATTTAATCTCAAAGTGTGTGCTGGAGGGGCAGGGATCTTTAGGAGAATTCTCCAGGAATAAAACTGCCGGTGGGCACCATTTCCCTCACCCAACCCCCAGACTAGACACACAGACACTTGGGGAAGCAGCACAATACCAAGACTCCCACCTAATTTGCTAACACACCTTACCTGCCCACATGACACCAGCCTTCCACAGACACTTCCCTTCCGGCCAGGCCTCAGCTTCAGGTCTCCTCCCATAGCAGAAGTGAGTAAACCTTCTAACTTCTCAAGCTACCGCATGCGCTCTTCTGCAGATCTGCCCCCTCCAACCCAGCAGGCATTTTTCCCAGGCAGTTGCAGGTCCCCTCCCACAACATACCTGCACAAACCTAGATAACACCTCAGGACCAAGCTGAAGTTCTCTCACAGACCCAGGCCCTTGAATAAGCAGAGGCTGGAGTCCATCCAAAGCAGTGCCACAAACTTGGCATGTGCAGGCAGCCCTGGTAGGGGCCAGCACCACTTCAAAGTGACTCCTGCCCTGGGAGAAGGGAAGATAACCAAGACACTCACTGGACTTGAGAAAAGAGTATGGGACCTCAGTGAGACCCTCAACAAAAAGACTGAAAACATAAAAAGGAACCAATCATAGATGAAAAACTCAGGAACTAAAAAAATGTACTACATGGAATAAACACTAGACCAGAGGAAGCAGTACAGATCAGCAACTTAGAGTGCAGAGTAATGGAAAGCAATCAAGCTGAACAGGAGATAGAAAATATAATAGTAAATTAAATTAACTTAGGAAACTGAGTGACACCATCAAGCCTAATAACATTTGCATTATAAAGATCCCAGAAGAGAGAGAAAAAGGCAGAAAGTGTACTTGAAGAAATAATAGCTGAAAATTTCCTGAATCTAGAAAAATAAACAGAAATCCAAATCCAGAAGGCACAGAGATCCCCCAATAAAATCAGCCCAAAGCGGTCCACAGATGACACACTATAGTTAAAATGGCAGAAAGTAGTGACAGATAATTTTAAAAGCAGCAAGAGAAAATAAAACAGTTACAAGGGAAACCCCATAAGGCTACCTGCTGATTTTTTTAGCAGAAACTTTGTAGGGCAGAAGGGAATGACATGATATACTCAAAATGCTGAAAGGAAAAAAAAAAAAAACGCAACCAAGAATAGTATAACTAGCAAAGCTATTATTCAGAATAGAAGGAGAACTAAAGAAGTTCCAGACAAATTGAAGCTAAAGGAATTCATGACCAATAAACCAACCTTACAAGAAGTGTTAAAGGGAACTCTCTGAGTGGGAAGGAAAGACCATAAATAGGAGTAAGAAAAGTGGGAAGCACAAAACCAGTGAAAATAAGTATATCTATAAAAATCAGTCAAGAGGTACTCACTAAATAAAATGATATAAAGTAGGACGTCACATTTCTAAAATATAATGGGGAGAAAGGAATGAAGAATGGGCTCAAACTTGGGGGACCTGGTTGGCTCACTCGGTTAAGTGTCCGACTCTTGGTTTCAGCTCATGTCACGATCTTGTTTATGTGCGTTCAAGCTCCATGTAAGGGCAGCTCAGGTGCTTAGGATTCTCTGTCTCTTCTCTCTCTGATCCTCCCTCACTGGCACTGTATGGGTCTCTCTCAAAATAAATGAACTTTAAAAAAATTTACAAAAGAAGGGGTGCAAACTTAAACAACCATCAACTTAATATAGACTGCTACATACATAACATGCTATATGTAACATTAAGGGGAAAGAGAAAGTCATCCAAGGATATCACCAAAAGCCAGAAAATCATGAGAATAGAGTAAAAGACAGGAACAGAGAATTACAAAACAACCATAAACAAGTAACAAAATGGCAATAATTACATATCAATAATTACTTCAAATGTAAATGGACTAAATAAATGCTCTAATCAAAAGACATAGGATGATAGAATGGATTTTAAAAATAAGACCCATTTATATGCCGTCTATAAGAGTCTCATTTCAGACCTGAAGACACCTGATGATTTAAAAAGAAGAGATGGAAAAACAATTTTCATGCAAAACGTGTTCCTGGGACTATCACAAAGAATTTATTCTTTCGCCTTTATAAAGAGAGATGATAAAATAATTAAGTGTATTTGATATGAGTTAGAGGGAAAGTGTGTCAACTTAGAAGGGCAAATAACCCTTCAAGGGTCAAATTTGAGTAAAATGTTATTAATGTAGATACTGCAGAAATCCTATGAGATTTCCATAGCTTTGTTTCTGCACTGGGGGTTTATATCTGTTTATCACTGTCCTGATGTTAAATTTCCTGATATTAGACCAGGAGGGTTTAGTGTGATTCATCATAATTCCTGCTGCTATTAAAATACTGATTTGGTCACAAGTTTACTTATTAAATTGAATCCAGTATATTCTAGTCATTTCACATGGAGATTTACATCACTTATGAAGTTAATACACAGTTATTTAGTACCTTCCTTAGGCTTACAAAATATTTTTACTTGATAAACTTAATATATTCTTGGTCTGATACATTAGATCTCTGGGTTATTACACATCAGGTATTTTTTTTCTCTGCAAGGAGATTATGTTCAAGTTTTTTTCATAAATTAGATGTAATATCCTGCTCTTTGAAAATAAAGACTTCATTTTGTTTATAGATATTTTATATAAAACTTTTTGACTTGAGTTTGTTTTGCATGTCACAAAAACAAGAAAAATTTCTTGTCAGTTACATTATTCCTACAATAAAATCTCATCAGGTCTGACACTTCTGAAGTTTATCATTAGTAAGCCACCACAATGATTTTAGATATTTTTCATCTACAGACAGTTGTTTGTTTTACTCTAATACTTCCCTGAAAGTACCTGCAAATCAGCCACAGCAAAGGTCTTTAATAAAAAAGGACTCAGAGACCCTTTGAAAATGACTATGTCAGTCAAGTAGTTTTGGGCAGAGATTCCTGAAGGCATTTCATCAATAAGTTGAATACCACATAATAGAATAAAGATTTCCATATTTCTAGTGGAGAAGCAAATGTGGTCAGGAGATTGCTAAACCAAGATTAAACAGAATAAAAATTAAATACATAGAACCAAATGACTAAATTGTGTTTGGAATATTGCTAATATTTTAATATTCTCTTTTCTGGGTATACAGAACCACTTCCTCCTATTTTCAGCTATATATAACTCAAAAACATTTTAGCAGACTACAGTTTTACAAAAAGAAATAAAATATTTATATTTTTGCCTTTGTAGTACCCTCCAGAATTTGGAAACTTTTATTGGGTATTTTATACTCATGGCAATATATTTGTACAGACTCAATAAGTGTTTGTCTGACATGTTAACAGGAAACAACTGCAAACTTTAGTTATGACATTTTTAATTGCTCCATTTTCTTCAATATCAGTTCCAACCCTCCAAACTAACATTTCTAATTTAGTCCTAAGAACTGAAACCTGAACACCTAGATCCTTATCAGGACTCTACATTGATGCATATCTGCTTTTCCCTCAGGATGTGAAGAAATACTAACAGCACAAGCCTAGCAAATTGACTAAAGGACTCATTGGTGCATCAGACAAAACACAGGCTGGAGTTCTCCCTGAACAAGTAAGCCAATGTCTGGACCAAAACATATGTCTAGAGAAACATTTGGGTCATGCCTGCCTTAGACAAAAGGTAATCAATACTGTAGAAGAAATCACCAAGAGCAATTACATTTTTTTTTTTTTTTAGTATTTTTTAATATTGATTTTTGAGAGAGAGAGAGAGCACAAGCAGGTGAGGGGCATAGAGAGAGGGAGAAACAGAATCTGAAACTGGCTCCAGTCTCCACGCTGTCAGCACAGAGCCCAATGTTGGGGTCAGACCCACATACCATGAGATCATGACCTGAGACGAAGTCAGACACTTACCTGACTGAGCCACCCAGGTGCCCCGACACCTTATTTTAATAAGGTGTCACATTTAATGAGGAATATGGCACAACAGAAAAATTTTCATTCACCACCCTCTTGGAATCTGCTGGAATGAAGAGTTTCAGGATCCATCTCGTGACTCTACCACAACTTTAAGGTGTTTTTTTAAATGTTTGTTTATTTTGAGAGAGAGTGAGAGCCAGCAGGAGAGGGGCCAAGAGAGGGAGAGAGAAAAACCCAACCAGACTCTGTGCTGTCAGCACACAGCCCAATGTGGGGCTCCATTCCACAAAATGGAGAGAGGGGCGAGGAGAGAGAGAGAGAGAGAAGGGGAAAAGCAGAGAGAGAATCCCAAGGAAACTCTGTTCAGTCAGCACAGATCCAGATGCAGGGCTAGATCTCATGAACCATGAGATCATGAACTGATAACTGAATGAGCCACCCAGATGCCCCCAGAATCTAGTTTTAATGATCCTTTAAAAAATGTAAGGGGTGCCTGGGTGGCTTAGTCAGTTGATCACTGCCTCTTGATTTCAGCTGGTTATGGTCTCATAGTTCATGGGTTCAAGCCCTGTGTTGGGCTCTGCAACAACAGTGCAGAGGCTGCTTGGCTTCTCTCTCTCCAGAAATAAATTAACTAAAAAAAAAAAAAAAAAAAAAAAAAAGCTAGTGTAAGTGTAAATTCCATCACCATTTCCTCTTATTCTTGAAGTCTCCACATGAAACCACAAGATGTTCCTTCCATTAAAACTTATATTTTAAAATGGCATTCCTGGGGTAAATGCAGATGTTCCCATGTAGACATGACTGTTAATTACACTAGGCCTCCTTTGCATATCATAAAAGGTCATTTATGATTCTGATGCCTTAACTGGATGTGAAGAACTTTTTTACAAGTAACTTTGGACTGAGGAGGAGGGCAGTATGGTGGATTATATGCCTTTGGAACACAAGTAATTTTGCTCCTTCAGTTTCCTCATTTTTAATATTTTTTCTCATATACCCAATACAGATTATGTTTGTTTCCCTCCACCGTCAATACAGCAGTAGTTATTTCTCACTAGAAATGCACTTAATATGTATGAGTTCTTATAACTGTGTCTTCTCAGGTCTCTATTCACAACAGTCTAGGAATTTTCTGAGACCCTAACACTCCACTGTGATAGTCCACACATTAACAATTAAACTTCAGGGGCGCCTGGGTGGCTCAGTCGGCTAAGCCTCCGACTTCGGCTCAGGTCAGATCTCACGTTCGTGGGTTCGAGCCCCACGTCAGGCTCTGTGCTGACAGCTGGCTCAGAGCCTGGAGCCTGCTTGCAGTTCTGTGTCTCTTTCTCTCTCTGACCCTCCCCCTCTATGCTCTGTCTCTCTCTGTATCAAAAATAAATAAAACATTTAAAAAAAAACAAAAAAAAAATTAAACTTCAATGAAAAAAAAATACATATGTAAGTTAACAGGCTTACACCATAGAGTTTATTAGTCAAATTTTATACCTGATTTATACAGGAGAGGTGGGTCTTAAAGTAAAATGGCCCACTGAACATTTGGCTGAAGGATTCAAGAAAAACTCTGTGCCATAATATTAGGCATAACTTTACTTAAACAAGTGTTTAATATATGGTGTTTTTCTAGCCAGATTATAATATACTGGTCTCGGAACCAACAAACTGCACTGGGAGTTGAGACAGACTCCTACTGCCGGATTCATACCACACATGTGATCAATGCTTTTAATTTCTGTGACTAGTGAGGATATTTCTATTCATGTACAAAAGTTGTCAGACATTTTAGCCAACACACAGTAAGACTTGCACTTAGTTAGAAGCTACACTGCCACGTAGCATAAACGAGGCAGACTGGTGAATGTGAGACGTTGACGCAACTAACTGATCTCAGACAACTCTCAGGAATGAAGATTTTGACTCAATGTCGGAAAGGTTTCAATCCAGCTGAAGGCCCACTTGAAGGAAGGAATCAAGATAAAAAGAAATGGAACACAGGAGTCACAAATATCAGTTTCATGAGGCGGCCACTTACGGCTTCCCCTCGCTTCCTAGACATACATGCATGATACACACATACCGAACATTTATTATGATAAATATTTTACTTTTTCCTTTCCTCTCCCCTTTCCCCACTGTTGTGTGAAATCAGAGAAGGGGGAAGGCCAATTGGAGCCTACATCTTCAGAGGTCAGGGACTTTGTATCCTGTCCTAATAACATTTTTAGAATTATGTATTTAATAGTGTGTATGTGCAGTACGTACATGTGCATTGGCTTGACAAGGGGTAAAATGTAGGGAACACTTTTTTTTTTTATTCATGGTTTTATTTCCTCAGCATTTATCCACATAAGGACCTCCTCCTGCTACCTGCAGAAGGGGTAAATACACGAAATAACACTAAAGGCTCCACCCTTCCAGGACTTGAATATTGAGCAGAGCATCTGAAGGAAACTCGAGTTGAATTATCCACAGAAATACTGCAAAGCCCCCTCCACAAGCTCCAACCACCGTAACGGCCCAAAGCACTCTTCCTCTGTGGTTTTCATGGTGTCCCGCCTTCAAGTCTCTCCTCAGTTGTGTGAAATGTTTCTTTTCAATGCATTTTTGCATATGTTCGGTTTGACTTCAAATTAATAAACGTGAAAGGGAAAAAAGAGCCTTCCATGTGTTGACTTTAATTTTTGTTGAATTGTGTTTTCATATGTCTGAGTTTAAATAGTATGTTCTGGTAATTTTCTACTAAACAGCCTGTATCACTTAGAAATCCTCTTGTCTTAATGTAAGAGCAAACCTGACTTTCTGCGGGTTTTAAAAACGTGAGAATTATTCTTACACCACATTTGAGAGATTCATTGGGGATTCTGAGTTTAAATGTAGAATGTAAATTTATAATGTTGCCTATAAAATAGGCTTTAGGTTGTTTTCAAGTGGAACACCTGATTTCCAGAATGGATCACTGATATTAAGTGGAAACCTATATTCAACTTGTGCAATTTTTTTAATAGAAAGAAGCAACTGGGAAGGTTTGAAAATGAGCATTGGTTCAGGAAATTAGCTCTGTCTGCCATGAACCCTTTTATAAGATAATCCACGTCTGTTCCCCACTTCCATTCCTTAAGTGCTATGAGATTCTGTGTGTGGTTGGTTTCTATTTTAAGGAAATTGTTTTCTTTGGCATAATGCTGATGGCAGCACATTTCAGAGAGAACAAATAATTGTTAATCAAAGAGCTATTATCATACTAGGAACACAGAAGAGGTTGTAGAAACATATTTGTGATTGTTTCAGAATAAGGCCCGAAAGTTATGTTGGTTCAATTAAACTTCTATAAAATAAAAAATATTCTGTGTCCCAATGCTCATGTCAGCAAACTCACATTCCAAACTTGCCTCTTTCCTCCACCACTGCCACCTGCCAATCTATTTTCCACAGTGCAGACAAAACTTTCTAGATCATATTCTATTACTATTATTCTATTACTTCCTGATTAATACCATTTTAAAAGCATCATCTGTCCTGTGGGTAATGTCCAAACCCATTTTTACCACTTACATATGCCTTCTATCATATATCATGAATGATATTCATGAAAATTAGGTTTGCAACATTTGGAAAATTAGAAATGACCAAATCTGAAATGAAGACTTAGAAAAAGCCACTGAAGAGATAAAGAAATCTTCAGGAGATAAAGAGCATCCAAGGCAATAAAAAAAAAAAAAAAAAAAAAAAAACCAAAACAATGGGAAGAACCAGTAAATGAATAGGAACCTATTTAAATGAATTAATCTTGGGGTGCCTGGGTGCTCAGTTAGAGCGTACGACTCTTGATTTCAGCTCAGGTCATGATCTTGCCATTTAAAGTCTGAGCCGCACATTGGGCTCATTGCTAACGGTGCTGAGCCTTCTTGGGATTTGGCCTCCTTCTTTCGAAATAAACAAACATTAGAAAAAAAATTAAAAATAAAGGAATTAATCTTACTCATACAATTTTGCATATATATTCCATGATAATGCAAATAACTGACTTGTTTGGAAGATTTGTAGTCAGAGAAATGTTCTAAAATGTACACCTTGAATAAATGTTTAAAGAAAGTATATTGGTATTGAACTCATGTTCCTGAAAACACAGGAAACCCTTAACATATAAAGCTATGTACTTTTTTCCAAAAATGTGTAACTCAATTATATATACTAAATAGAGCAAGTGTGTAATAAACTAGGTCATGGCAAACACTTGAGGTCTTAAACCAACTTGACAATAAACTATTTAAAAAATATGGAAACCAATTTGACAATAAAATATTTAAAAAAAACTTGAAGTCTCAATATACAGTAGAAAATATATTTGATTAAAAGCTTAAATCTGATCTCTAGCCTCAGATCCTGTCTAGTACTATGGCGATATGGAAGGCAAAGGAACTATTTTAAATATATCATTTGCATCTAAAGGAAACGTAAACGAAGGTGAATTTGTAGCCTGACAGGATTTTTTAAATAATCTATAATTCACTGGATATATGACTTTAGCTAATGATTTAATTTCTTTATATTATTAGTGTAAGTAAAGATAATTTAAGTTCATTAAATATTGGTCCATTTTTCTTATAAAATAGAAATAGCGTTTAGATTTTATTCATACATCCCATAACTAATGATGTGAGTTGAATATTAAATGTTCCTATTAATTTTAACAACATAAATTTACATGAAATTTATCCAGTTTATGCTATATTTGTTTCCTTAGAGATTCTGTATCATCATTCATAAATACATCTCTTCCTAGAATCAATAATTAACAAATAAGAACTATAAGCAGAAATGAGTTCTAAAGATTGTGAAATACAAGGAAAATGGGGAATAGAGAGACAGGGTTTCTGTCAGCCTTGAGGAACAGTTTGGACATGTTCCAGGGGGCAATTCCTCTTTAAATAGATATTCTTCAAAAATATAATGAAAATTATAATTCAGAAAAATGTATACATATGCAGCACAGAAAATAGATTTCACTATGACAATTCTGAGGCAAGAGGCAAATGTACTGGCTGTGGCAAAACCCAGCAAAGAAATAACAATGTCCCAGACTAAAACTTGGGAGACAGGAGACATGGATTCCTAACCCTGATGACTGACTAGGAATGGAAGGAAAGTAGGGCCTATCACGGCTCCAGAAAGCAAATTTTCAAGAAGAGGTTCTGGAATTATTTAGATCCTCTCCTAAACATGAAGGATAATATTTGCTGGAAATAAGAGGTAAGTACTACAGATGATCTATAGCCTTGCTACTTCATGTGCAGTTCATGAGATGAAAGCACTGGCTACACCAGGAGGTTCCCTAGCACTCAGTCACAGGTCCTACCTTAAACTGAACCTGAATCAGAATTTTCACATTGGTGACCTAGATGATCACTGGAAACAAAGGAGAGGTGACCTTCCTCAGCATCACTAACAGTCATTACTTCCTCAAGGAATTTGTTTCTTATGTCTGACTTTCGGTTCTACATATCTAAAGGTCCTAGTTTCTGGAAATGTGATGGGACCGCAAACCACTGGACACAGCATGCAGCTCCCTAAAATTAAAGCAACTGCTCTTATATAAGTAAGCATGTAGGTAAGGAAAGGAGTTACTTTCCAGTCAAGAGAAATGACCTTTTTAAAAAAAAAAAATTATTATAATAAAGGAGTGTTCCTGCCACAAAATGTGAGCAGTGAGAGTATTTTTTAAACTCAGTGAATTCCATGAGTTTGACTATGAAGTTGCAGCTCTGATGGTCTGATATAACATCCTAATTGGGGGCTTAGAGCCCCAGGGATCAAGATCTAAGTTCTAACTGAGCAAGCGACCCAGACCACCAGGTCTGTTGCTGCTGAGAGTAAAGAGCTCTAGAATGGGTGGAAGATGATCATGATGGCCACTGATTACTGACTTGGAACAAACTTCATCGACAGAGAATACTGATTCACTTAACAAACTTTGTCGTTTTAAAGTTATTCATACCCACTATACAGAGTATGTAAAAGTACACTATAGACTCGATATGTGGTACATGACTGGCTCTGAGGAGAGCAAATATCCTGCCTCTGACCCATCCACATCCCCTACTTCTACTTCCATGAATACTGGCCCAGTTTCTAGCTGCCAGCACTTATGTGGTCTGGGCTGAAAATTTTGACACTGTACTCCTCTCGGACTTCAACAGGCCAAAAGTACTGAGGCGTTAACATTAGAAGTCCCTCCCAGTGGACAAATACACCTACTCTGTTGCAGCTCTGGTTATATGATTGAATCATGCCTCCTACAGCCACTTAAGAAGTAGCTCACAGAATTTTTCCCCAGTTGCTCATTGTTGTAACATCTGATAATGCATTTTTTGCCTTTCTTCTCATCCTTATCTCATTTTACCTTCATCACTTTTTAAAAAATTTTTTTAATGTTTTATTTATTTTTGATACAGAGAGAGACAGAGCATGAGAGGGGGAGGGGCAGAGAGAGAGAGGGAGACACAGAACCAGAAACAGGCTCCAGGCTCTGAGCTAGCTGTCAGCACAGAGCCTGACGCGGGGCTCGAACCCACGAACGTGAGATCTGACCTGAGTCGAAGTTGGAGGCTTAACCGACTGAGCCACCCAGGCGCCCCAACCTTCACCACTTTTTGAGGAGACCCTTTCACATGTAAAACACTAGCACCCAAATCCTGGTTTCAGGGGACTCCAGAAGAAGATGGATGCCAGCAGCATATAGTTACATTACAATCAGAAACTTGGAAGACACTGCTCATAGAGACTTAGTGGGTCATAGAGGTACAAAGAGATTCATAATAAGAGACAACATTTAAGGACAAGGGGAAAAAGGACTACAGTGGTCCTAGAAAAGAATCAGAAAAACTGGAGAAAGATAGTTTGCTATTAATAAGCTAAAAGCTGGCCAAGAAGGCACGAAACATAGAGAGCTAATAATTACAGAAATGTGAAGTATTTTAACTAAATATTCTCTACTGTTTATAGTATCACTGATAACATCTGTGTCATGCATGGGCAGGTCTCTGATTTCAGGATTTCAGCTAATGTGACATAAGAGAGCTTAATTTGGAAGTGAATGACAGAGAAGAGTAACGGAGAAAAGAAAAATTTGTTGGCAAAGGAATTGTAAAATAGAGAAACTCTGAAGAGATGAAAATAGGAAAGACAGACAACGAAACGACTGAAAAATAAACACCCAAAAACCAAAAAACCAAAAGTACCAGTAGGGGTATCAGGTCAAAGATATCTGGGCAAGAGTACAGTGTGACAAGTTAAAAAACATGAAATGGTAATAGTCTAGGAAACAGAATACCTGAAACTAAACTTCAAAAGAGTAGAGGTTGAAAAACATTTTTTTCTATGAAGATATACTTTTCAAATGAAAACTGTGTTTTTGTGACATGCAACCAAACTCTTTTCAAGATGTGACAAAATATAAGGTCCTACTTCAAATAGAGAAACCACATAAAAATACATAGTTAATGAAAAGATACTTTTTTGTTTTAATGAATTTCAGGTAGTCACTATCTAAATGGCCTAAGATTTATGAAGTAAATAAAAAGTCTCCACTTAATTAAAGCTCAGTGAGCCAGTGCCCAAAGGGATCCTTGAGTGACATCTGCCAAAATTACTCTAGGCAAGACAGGGGGTAGAGAGGAGTCATTCATGCAGGATTTGGGGGCTAAATAATACCGTTCAGTGATCTTTATCCTAGGTTTACTAAGTAACTGTCACTGTTTCATTTAACTTTTTATTTTTACGCAGTGACTTATTTTAAAATTTATAACTTGTAAATCGTGACCTGTGTACAAATACAAGTGACTCATAAACATGGATTTCAATGAATTTTCAAGGTGAACACGTGTTTCACTACTCAAGAAAAAGCACATTTATGGAACACAGAGAGCCGCCTTCTTTCAGCTTCGAGCAATACTGTTCTCTACTCAAAGTAAGAACTTTCCCAAATTCTATCACCATATTTCAGAATTGCCTGATTTTGCACTTAACCAGAATCATAAAGATTTCTCTATAAATAATATATTCAACTTTAAGTTTGTGAGATTAGTCCACATTGTCGCATACATAGGTAGTGCATTTCTCTAATTAAACTAGAATATCCGATAGTGCAAATATAGGCTTATGTATCCATTCTATTTTTTTAAGTTTATTTATTTTGAGAGAAAGTGAATGAAGGGCAGAGAGAGAGGGAAAGAAAATCCCAAGCAGGCCCCACACTGTCAGCAGGGAGCCCGACACAGGGCTCAACCCACCAACTGTGGGATCATGACCTGAGCCAAA
This sequence comes from Suricata suricatta, assembly GCF_006229205.1. Taxonomy (NCBI): domain Eukaryota; kingdom Metazoa; phylum Chordata; class Mammalia; order Carnivora; family Herpestidae; genus Suricata; species Suricata suricatta. The sequence goes on from NC_043703.1 coordinate 20,451,094, forward strand.
ACCAAGAGTCAGACGCTTAACCAACTGAGCCACCCAGGTACCCTAATCAATCCTACTTCTGATGGCAGTTTGAACTTTATCAATCTTGGCTGAAAATTTCTTCTCCCTCTTTGTGGTTTGAATCGTTCTTTTGTGATGCCATTATATTTAAATACATATTCCATCTTGAAAGAATTTTTGTGCATGTAATTTCATACAAATTAGAAATACGGCTTTGAACATTCTCACACATGTCCCCCTGTGTGCAGAGAATTATGAGGTAACAGATTATACACATGTTCAACTTGAATATGAAAGGTTGTCAGTGTTTGAGAGTTTCAGTTACTCCTAACAGATTGAGCTTGACAGCTATATTTTAGCCATTTTGGTTTGGCATTTTTCTGTCCAATTTAGATATTCTCATCATCAAAAAGCATGTTACATCCGCTTGTTAAAAGGATCCAGACTCCCTGGTAAATGTAAATCAGATCTAATCACCCATCACAATTGAGCATGTAACACCAATACTTGGGCATTTTGAACTAGAAAAGATCCTATAACTGGTTTAGCATTACCATTCTGGATACAAACAAGTATTAATCTTTGGAGTTAGACTGGAGTTAGACCTGAAGCCTATAGGCAAATTATGTAACATCTTTTTTAACTATTTTAATGTTTATTTTTGAAAGAGAGAGACAGAGACAAATAGAAACAGAGCATGAGTGGGAGAGGGGCCGAGAGAGAGGGAGACACAGAACCTGGAACAGACTCTAGGCTCTGAGCTGTCAGCACAGAGCCCGATCCCAGATCCCAGGCTCGAATCCACAAACCACGAGATCATGACCTGAAACGAAGTTGGACACTTAATTGACTGAGCCACCCAGGCACCCCTAAGTAACATCTTTAAATCTAATTTTTTTAAATTTAAAATAAAACCAGTAGGACCTAATTTTTTAATTTTTGACTGAAAATATCTATTAATCAAGTGAAATGCCCTTGAACATTATATGTAATCAGTAAATCACAGATTCTTTACCTCTTTATTTCGCAAATGTAGAAACAGGATTAGAGATTGAAACGAAGCTACATTGCAAAAACTCCTTAAAAGATGCCCTGGGGGTAGAAACTGGAGCTCCTCAATTCACTTCCCTAAGTATTCTTCTAAAGAACTTTGTGATTTCAACTCCACTGCACATGAAACAAGAAAGAAAAACTCAGACTAGGGGAGTAAAATATTGGTACCTTAACTGGAACATCTAAATCTATGTAACTTTCCAGTGAACTTTCATTCTTAAATATAAGGTGCTCTGAAAAAAAAAGATAAAATTACTAGAACTACAAAGATACATATTTAGATTTTACATAAAATTATTTTCCATTTATTTACAAATGTTCATTAATTTTTGATATCACCAATTAATTATAAAAGTCAAACTCAGCAGTTTTACATGTCAGGTCTACAAATTCCTTCAGCATCTTTGGGATACCTTCATTGCTTTCTGTTACTTACAGGAGGTATCTCCACCTAAATGCCTGGATTTCTTATTTTTTTAACCTCTTGCATGAGTGCATTCTTTCTATTGTGAATGTACTTCAGTATGTCTTTTTGAAACAAAGGCTTATAAAAACGGTGTAATTCAATGTCTAACAAGAGAGTTCTGGGAAAGGATTTTTATTCCTGTCTATTATGGTTTGTGGTATTTCTAAACCTCTCACCAATTAACCAGGGCATTGCAAGGTAGCCAGAGGGAAGCGAACTTAAATCCGATGAGCTAGCTTAATCAGAACCTATATGCCTTGTCACCAGAAGCAAAGAATGGCACATCTGGGCTGTGAAAACAGGAGATGGATTCTGCAAGAACATTCTCGTGCCAGCTATGAGCTCCGTCGTCTTGGCACCAATGTGGAAAAGAGAACAATTTCTTCTACAGAGAAAGATTTAATTTAGAACTAGCGTCCATCATTGAAAGAGCTTTTGTTTTCTTTTTTACATCTCCTTGCAAGCCCCTGTTGCACATCCAAAATTTTTTCTTTGGCTGCAGTGCTTACAAAACGCATCTCCTCAGCACTGTGCATCAAAACCCAGAACTTTGCCTCTAGTAAATATATGCAGATTTTGTATCCATCTTCTTAAAATTTTCTTCCAATAAAGAATAAGCTACCTTTTGAGGTTAATTTCGCATTGCTATTAACCATGACTTTCTGTTCATACTCATTTCTCAATCCTATAATTCCTAAGGGTTTTGTGTGTCTTCCACAAATCCTTGGCTCCAATAATATTACCTTGGTGATATATATTTTAAGCAGAGTACTTGCAATTATTTTATCTTACAGAACATTTGCAAAAAAAACATCAAACACATTTTCTTCCTCATTTGTTTGCATGATAATGTGAAAGACTAAGACAACAATTAAAAAAAAACAGTGAGAGTTGCTGTTAGGATACTCAGGACATTCTTCCTCTGAAGGTTATATTAATAATACAAATTTAAGATAACCTGTATGCTTAATGAGAACAATTAACCTGTCAATTTGCTATACTCTTACATCTGACCTTCTATGGATGAAGCTATCACCTAACTAACACTTTTATTAGCTTTTGATTTTCTTTTATCATGCACATTTTAAAGTGACAATAAGTCACACACCATGGCCTAATGACGCTATTAAAATTCAAACCACTGCTCATAAAACAGTTTAAGTCTCTTTGCCCTTTATAAGCCACATTTCTGTAGATACAACAGCTGGAGGTGGAGAAGTAGAAAGGTGTCTTCGGGCTCTTCTCAGCGGGTAAGCATGTTTCTCAAATACTCATTGGCACCAATTCCTTCTGTGTCACTGATTCCCGTGGAGGTACACAAAGACGGGCTGATGGGTTCCATCTTCAAGGACCACTCTGGCTACATCTTTGCTTTTTCATGAAGGTCTAATATCTACGTTAGGGTTTCATCTTCTGCAGCCTTTCCAGTAACTGTATTTGGATCAGATACTTGCTTAAAAGCAACCATTATTAAGTCCTAATGTCAAGTGACTTAGAAGTATTCCAAACACTTCCTAGAGGTATGACTGTGTAGATGCCTGAAAAGAACTGAGGGACATGTTTAATGTAGAATACCAGTGACACTTCAAATGCTTCCATGAAATATAACTTGCAAAAATGCATGGGCAATCCTCTTTAATTTACATGTCATTAAAAAACTAGCTTCCAGAAAGTGTATTCTAGTGTGAGTGGTATTTTAGTCTCAATTCAAACCTGATCCTTTTCTATCCTGGTCAGCCTATCCATTAGTTTTCAGTTTCACTCATAACGTCGATTGTCACCCACATTCAAAATCATGTTTTTCTTTTCAAGGTCAAGGATCAAATGTAATCCTCTAAAAAGACCCAGGCCATTTTCTCCAAAGCCATTATGTTCCAAACATCTCACATATTGAAGAAGAAATGAGATTACACTAATAAAAGTCTTGTCTACACTTATGACGTATATTTTGACTTATTTCTAAAATGTCACCACATAAAGATTTTGTATGTATGTTTTTGTGTATGTGAATCTTCTCAGTGAATAAACACACATTCACTTTCATGAATTATTTTTGCTCTCACATCTCACTCCACATTTCTTTTTAGATTTAATAGAAAGAGCACTATCAGACCTGCTAATAGAAAACAATACCAATATAATTGAAAGACATGTATCTGTCAGGAAGCGGATTCAACACCATCGGAATAAATCTGACATGAATTACTTGACTCCTTTATTACTTGACTTGTCTAGGGTAATTTTGGAAAATGGCAATTGCTCAATGATCTCTTTAGAAGCTGTACAGTTTTCCATTTTGTTAATTGTGTAGGATTTATTCATTCATTTATGTTTATCACAATGTTGTATGTTAGAGAAGGTACTTCTACCTCAAATTAACAAATATGGAAACTGATCTTCTAGAATATTCAAACACATTTTAAATCGTCATCTGTCAGGCTTTCTAGCTACACATTACAAAAAAAAATCCAAATAGCCAGGATTAAAATATAAAAATATATAATTATAACAATATAATTTAAATATTGTCAGTTTAGGTTTGGCATGACAACTTCATGATTTCAGTTTCCAGACTCTTAGCTGCTACCCATTCTTAACACAAAGCTCTTGTGCCTTGGCAGTTCAATATAACAGCTGAAGTTCCAACGGAAGAAGTAATAGATGTGTACTCACACTATACCATTGTAAATTTTAGTATCATGGCCACATCTAGTTGCAAATGAAGTTAGAAAATATAATTTCACTGAATAAATATAATCAGTGATGACGGAGGTAAATGGTGGGATCACATTTTTGAGAGGGCACTGAAATAATTTTCAAATATGAATGAATTAGAACATATATGTTTCTATGTTTGGAATCTTCTCTTTCTGTTGTTAATCTTCCCCACATATTTCATAATTATTTGCTTTTCTCTCCAAATTCAAACTCTATTTGTACATGCTTTTGCATATCCTAGTAATTCAGATAAATACTCAAGTAAAAAAACTAACAGTAGCTAGTAGCTAAAAATACTGTTTTTCCTATTATAGATTATTTCTATAGTAATATGCTGAACTGTATATGTATCTAACCATGTATGCTATTTTTACATGTAAGGAAAGGATGCAACACAGATTAATAAATTTAAAGCAATATTTCTTATAATAGAAGTGGAAACAATTGATTAATATGAATCATTCTTGAATTAAATGTCAACTTGTGTACTTACAATCAAACCTAAACTCTTTACTTGGTTTGAGAAACAGGAGCCAGGGGCACCTGCATGGCATAGTCAGTTAAGTGCCTGACTCTTGATCTTGGCTCAGGTCATGTTCTCATCATCCTGAATTATCCACTGACAGCGTGGAGCCTGCTTGGGATTCTCTCCCTCCCTTTCTTTCTGCCCCTACCCTGCTCATGCATGTGTGCACACTCTCTCACAAATGTGCTCTCTAAATGAACAAACAAAACATTTAAAAAAAAAAACAACAAATAGAAGCTAGAGGAGCAGCTGGGTAGCTCAGTTAAGTGTCCAACTCCTGGTCTCTGCTCAGGTCATGATCTCATGGTCCTGAGATCATGCTCCGCACTAGGGTCCATGCTGAGCATGGAGCCTGTGTGGGATTCTTTCTCTCTCCCTCTCTTTCTGTTTCTCTCCAGCTCATGCTCTCTAAATAAATAAATGAACATCAAAAGAAAAGAAGCCAGAGAAGCAATAAAAATACTTTATAAGAACACAAAAGTAAAAAATCAATATCTAAAAGAATAATATCTTTGTATTATTATTTTGTCAAGATTACTTATAAATGACTTAACAAAATATTTCATGGTCAGCTCAGTACCTAGTATGGTTAGGATCTGCTATCAGTTCAGTAACCAGCAATGACAATAACATTAAGAGCCCTATTTAAGTGTTAGCAGTGAAGATGGTTTTCAAATACTGCATAAGGTTCCCTACTTTACATTTGCATTTCAAGTAGAAAAAAATTTTCCCTCCAAGGAAAAATTTTACGTGTTTGATTTTTCTCTTAAGTAGGTATCTTTGGACTTCAGTATCTTTTAAGAGCCAGCGATATCTCTTTATATGTGAGCAAAATTTATTCTTCAGAGTTTGATGCTCCCTCAGGAATTGATTTCGAACCTACTACCTTCCTCTAATCCAGTTATAAAAATAATTTATTGCTATTTTCTGTAGAGATTTTATCCAAAATACATTCTTAGAAAAAAAATCTAATGTACAACTTTAATTCTTCTCACTAAAAATTGTATAGGACACAAAATTAGAATTACAAGGTTACAAAACTATCACCCAACTTGAAACATATTCCTTTTAAAGCGGTCCTATCATCAGCTAGAATAGAAACCATGGTCTTAAGTTATCAATTCAAAACATTCTAAGTGTTTTATTATTTAGTACAGATTTAAAAATGAGATTAACAAATGTAATCTACATTGGGGCACCTGGGTGACTTTTCCGGTTAAGCTTCAGACTTGGCTCAGGTCACCATCTCGCGGTTCGTGAGTTCCAACCCCATGTCGGGTTCTGTGCTGACAGCTCAGAGCCTGAGCCTGTTTGGATTCTGTCTCCTTCCCTCTCTGCTCCCCTTCCCCCACCACTCATGCTCTGTCCTTATCTTTCAAAAAAAAAAAAAAAAAAGATAACATTTAAAAAAATAATAAAATACAGCATGGGACAAGGAAAATAAGTGGGCAAAATGGTCAGCTATGGAAATCACCAGGATCTCTAACTTTGGTCACAGGAGGCAGTCATGTGGCTGGCTCTGCATTTATTAGAGATAACCCTCTTTGAAGTGGATGCCTCAATTATCAAAACTTCAGCCAGGTAACTGCATTACAAAAAAAGAAAAAAACAAACAACGAAAACAGGGTTTACGACAGAATACCTGAAACTAATACTACATATTACACAATAAAAAAGAAAACTTTAGTATCGGTCCACTTCAAAGACAAAAGATGAACATAGCCTCATATATGTCCCAAAGCCTTTTTCTGTGATATAAGTCAGGCAGAGAGAGCGCTGAGAATACATCTGCAAAGCTTCAGGAACATGAGTGCTTCCGTACAGCTGGGTGCGTAGCCTTCTGCTGGTACCTAGTCCAGCCGTGTGTGTCTCTACGTGTCTCTCAACCAGCCACCTCTGCCTCCTCCAGAGAGAGCCTCTACCCTCATTTTTGTGCTACATCATCCTTGCTCTTCTTTACAGTTTCACTACATGGACAGGTATCTCTTTCTCACACACAATTTGGTTTTGGTTATAAAGGAAATTTTAGAGTGTATGTTCAGCTAGCTCTTGCTCTTCACATCCAGGAAGACTGGTTTTTAAAATTCCTTAATGTGGTGAGTTCTAATTGATTTTTTCATTGATATATAATATTCTACAAATATTTTACCAACATTTTATGAATATATTGGAATTTATACATTCTGCTATTGTTGGGTGTTTGATTTCTAGTTTTACTTAATTATCTAGTTTTGAACATGTGTAAGTATTCTGTAATTATCGGCTGTTAACACATTTTAAAAGTCTCTCTCACACACACACCCTCTCCCCACATGGGCAATTTCATCTGGCAAGCCTTGTGGAAAATGATTTTACCTGCAGTAAAGGATTACCATTTCTCACCTACAGCTCCTAACACTTCTTATTGCCCAGCCTTTCCAGGGTTTATCAAAATGGGTAGTTTGTAAGATATTTATTGTGGCTTTAGGTATCATTGTTTCCATCACCTTTTGTTCACCCTTTTGGTGAGGAAGGGAATCCACCCTGGGGTCATGGGAATAGTGTAACTTATGACACTGGACATTAGAAAAAAGGAGATCAAGACTAGTTTTTTAGTTTACTGGTTTATCACATGAACTCAGAGCATAGGTGTGGGAGACAGCATGTCATGCAGGGTCACACGGGTGGGTGTTGGACTTGGGAACATGGTGAAAAAGCCAGGGGATATGGTGGGGGGCAGATTTTGTAGCATCAAGAGGGTGAGGCACCTGTCGTGTCCTGCTGGAAGATCAACTGCTTGGTCGCACAGCTCTGAGGGCGGGTGAGGAGCAAATCTGTTACTCAGGGATAAGGAGGATATGAATTTGTTTCATTTGGTAATAAGGACTTTTTAGCAGAGAAACCATGAAAACAGAGTGAGAAGGGACAACTGTGTTCAGGCCATGGCTTTCAAGATCTTACCAACTGTCACGGCAGCACATTATATTAGTATTCGCCCTTCACCACAGTTCTTCATCATTTGCTTATGTTTGTTGGTCACTTATTGATCTTCTGAGAAATGCCTATTCTTGACATTGACATCTTTCTGTTGAGAGTCACTTTTTTGTATCATGCTAATTCGGATATACCTTGTATTCTGGTTACTATTATCTTTCTCAATTTTATTTATTTTTTTACAGTATTTGGTGTGTCTTCTCTTTCTCATTATATATCTTTTATGTATAAATTCTTACTTTAATTATTCAAATATATTAAAATTTCCCCATATTACTTGCAAGCTCTGTGTCATAATATATCCTTAAAATCATTAAATTCTGTACTACCTTCTAAAACATATTATCCCCCATACCATGGATTTAATTTTTTTAATGTTTTTAATGTCTGTCTATTTTTGAGAGACAAAGAACATGAGTTGAAGAGGGGCAGAGAGAGAGGGAGACACAGAATCTGAAGCGGGCTCTAGGCTCTGAGCTGTGAGTACACAGCCCCACGTGGGGCTTGAACCCACAAGCCATAGATCACGGTCTGAGCTGAAGTCAGATACTTAACTGACTGATCCATTCAGGTGCCTCTATTTTCTTCTGAATGATCTACAGTAAAAATCAAATCTGATTTTCTCCGTCATTTGTAAGGCCAGCTCTGCAATAAATCAAATCTGTAAATTTATATACCTATTTTGAGGTCATTTGGTCTTTTCATTGTTTTGTTTCCCCTATCCCTACACAAATGCAACACAACACTATTTAATATGGTCATAAGTCTCAATATGTTTTCAGGCAAATATTTTGCTTTATTCTTACCTTTCTTCTTGGTTATCATTGATGTTATCCTTTCTTACAATATTAGTAAGCTTTTGAAGTTACAGAAATGTCTTCAGGAAGTTTGATTGCATATTAAAAATAGGTAATCTTTCCCCCCACTTTGAAGTGCTCTCGGCTGGCTCTCTCTGGTGAAAAGATTTTTGTTTGTTTTAATCCATGAGTACAATTTAAAAGAGACCCCTCACACCAAAAAGAGGGAGAGAGAGAGAGAAAGAGAGAGAGAGAGAGAGACTGACTGACTTAAGGACGTACCATAGAGTTTCCTAATCAGGATTTCATCAGGATGTCCAGGAGTATCTCTGCCTCCTTAACTTGCTCTCAAACTCTTCTCTTTCCTCCTGACATTTGCATTTTGTTTTAATTTTCTGTTCTTCCTCTATTATACAAAAATAGATCTGCTATAGTTGCTGAAACTACATTTTTAAATTACCAATTAATTCATCATTAGCATAAATTCAATGTTTAAAAAAAATCAGTTAAATATTGGCTGAGTTCTGTTTACCTACAAAACATAAGAAACTTTGAAAATCAGTTTCCATATACTTTGTTCATTAATTTGGACTCAATATTTAAATTTAAAATTTCAAAGATGATCTCTATAATAAAAAAAGTATTAATGATACCTAAGTATCTTAGAATACTTTATCTTGCTGATAAAATTAAAGTTATAGTCCATATGCCAACGTTAATATGCTGGGCAGGAACGGATATGAGCAAGTTAGTCAATTGCATTAACAAGTTATTCTAGCCACCCCACCCAGATAATTAATTATTCATATATATCGTAAGACAGGTGTCTAACTCAGGGGTAGCAATAGATTTACTGTATGACACTGATGAAAATTTAGGGAATTAACAGACACTCTAAACTGTTATTCAGAAAATAATGGTTTATGTAAATATTTAAACTCATTCAAAAGTTTATTACAGTTGTGTCTTTTTATATTTGTACATGGTTTCAATTTTTAAAGATAAAGCCCAACCCTATGATTTACTAAATGATGAATGTGATGTTAATTAGGATTTTGAAAATGTATGTAAGTAGCAACATAACTCCTTTTTAAGGCTGAGTTTACAGAAGAGTCAGAAGTACAATGAATACTCTGAAATACTGAATACTTAAAATTCAGGTTTATCTCATCGAACAGGAAACACTGGATTTTCACTGTGGTTAAAAATAACAGTCAATAGAAGTATTTTTATTTCCCACTTTTTAGCACTTGCTTTCTCCTTCAAATAAGCTCAAGTCTGTTTGTTTTAGTCTTTTTGCATAATTATTATTCACTTCTATCAAATTTTTTGGCAAGGAATAAGTATCTTTTTGTCATAATGAAATCTGATGAACCAAGATTAGAACAATGACACATTTAATAAGTTCACACTCTGGGTTTTTTCCAACTTAACAGTGGTTGTTATTTCAGTGATTTATTGTAGTTAAAATTTTACCATGTATAGATTCAATTATTATTTTTTCCAGGTTTTTTAGATTTTTAAAACAGCATTTATGATCTTAGCATCACACATTATCATGTTTGTTAATTTGGCAACAAAGTGACTTACATAGAAATATATAAATGCTATGGGATTGTTGTTGAAAATTGTATTGGCTCTCCTATTGGCATGAATACGAGATATAACCTCAATTAAAGTTTAGTGAATTTGTCAGCATTAATGGAAATTATGCATGAGAATCAAATGGAGTAACACTAGACATCCTTAATTTAAGCATTATAGCAGCATGAGTATTTAAGAACAATTATTTCCAAGAAATGCTTAAAATTGAAGAATGGAATATTACGGTTTTAGGTAATTTCCCCTTAATATATGATACAGTGCTGTACATCTTTCTTATTCTGAATTCCTGACCTCTACCATATAAATCATTTTTTCTGCTGGCAATAAAAGGTGCCAAGTGCTTCCTACTTAACACACCGATGCTATACAACACAAATCGACTTACTGCCTACTCACTTTTCAAGGTCCAGTGAGAACGCTATCGCCTTCCTGAAGCTTTTCCCAAAGCCACCGTTACCAGACTCAGTTATTAGTAAAACCCGAGGTGTTAACATTTGTGACACTCACATCTGTATTTGAATATAGAATAAAAACAATACCTACAAATTATACTATGGGGACATTTCTATATGTATATAATTATTTGTCATATGAGAGGTGTTAATTTGGCAAAAAAAAAAAAACCCATGGTAAATTGAAATAAAATTCCTTCAGCACAAGCAGCTAATTTTAGACATCTTGGTGTTCAACAGACTATAAGTACATAGAATATGACTTCAGACTTCTATATACTTCAGACTTCAGTATATAGAACATGAATAAAAACAGTATTACCAAAAAATACTAGATATTAGAGATTAGATATTAGATAAAGGTACAGAGTATTATGACTAAAAAAGATACTATAAGAGATTTTAAAAAAACATACAAATCATGGGGCACCTGTGTGGCTCAGTTGGTTAAGCCTCTGATGTCAGCTAAGGTCATGATCTAATGGCTCATCAGTTTGAGCCCCACATCGGGCTCTGTGCTCACAGCCCAGAGCCTGGAGCTTGCTTTGGATTCTGTGTCTCCCTCTCTCTCTCTTTCTCTGCCTTTCATGAGCACACTCACTTGCTCTCTCTCAAAAAGAAATAAACATTATAGAAAAATACAAATCATTGTTCTCTTTAAAACACACAGTTTCAAAACACAATGTTTTATTACTAAGTGAGAAAAACATCACTTAGTCATATGTTTCCTTTGGGAAGGGAAAAGCTGTCAAATTCATAGAAAGTTTTATCTGCCAAAGGGAAAGAAGTATCTTGCCAAATTTTTTAAAGACTTGGCTTTTTTTTTTTTTTTACAAAGAGAAAATTACATGTATTTAAATGTATCGTTTGAATGACATTCTCATCTAGAGTTGCCTACTTGATACAAGACTAAGATTTCTCCTCATAGTATACTAATTTTCTCAATTTTTAAATGAATATCTTTAAATAAGGTAGAAAAATCTATGTAACATTTTTGATACAAAATCTCCCTATTCTTCAGAAATCATATAATGTTCAAGATTTTTCAAATTTTCTACATAGTACTTTAATCTGGTTTCTTTATATTGCCTTTGCTTTTCCAAAATTTCTAGTTGCCCTTCCAAAGCAATGTCTTTTTGGCAACCCCTCGAAGGAAAAGTTTGATTACATGGCATCACGCCATGCAAGCAGATGTGGAAAGTGTAACAGAATATATATGTCAATATAGGCACTGTTTGATATAACCCATGATTCCATTCTACCATTCCAAGTAACCATATTAATGTGCAGATTAAGTGAAAGATACCTAGTGCATTAGCTTTTCAATGGTGAATAGGGACTTCTGGAGGCTGCCACAACTTTCCTAGGCCAGCAGGATAATACCTTACGCATTAAACCAGCTTAATAAATTAGACAAGTACAAAAATCTTCACTCTACTCATCCTTTTGTAGAGTACTAATGACAGACTAAAAGGCAGTCTAAATCCCTGTGCATTGTTTTATTTGTTCTTCAATCAAGTATTACATATTTTTCAATGTTTTAGGCAATGTGATTTTATAAAATGTTTTTTAAACTGAGCACAAAATTCACCATACAAATATGATTCTTACTTTTACAGATGAGGAAAATAGGGAGAGATTACTCCCTCTCCTTTGTCATTATAACTAGAGAGTAGCTCTATGTAAAATAATAATCAACTGCTAATGAAGACCTTGGATTTCCTCACTTGAGAGTCAGAGTATCTGAGTAAATGCAAAGAAACCATCTATAGATACCGGTAATGTAAGGTAAGACTCTCCACAACTGACATTTTGGTTTTATCACAAATTGAGTAAGGTGGGTGGGGCGTTAAGTCAGAACAAGTACCTTCTCTAGGGATCGCTCGACCTCCAAGACCGATCATCTACAATAGTCCATTTAGTATAGAAGTGAAAAGTTTTGACTACTGCTTCTCATTCAGGGTAGAATTGTTGGGCAATCATCTCTGGATACCCAGATTGTATGGAGTAAAATGAAAGAAATCACTACTCTTTCCTTTCCCAATTAGTTAAAGTGAATGCAAGTCTGGGAAATGGGTTTAATGATCAAACCCTTTCCTGACAAAGTTCTATAGCCAGTTGGCTCAATAACCATACCTGAACTCCTTAATATATACACATATATTTATATATTATAAATAAAATTAATATATAAAAGTATATTATATGATATAATAAATATATATTTATAATATATATATTCAAACAAGGCTTGTCTTCCTTTCTTCTTAAATCCAACATATAATGGTCACAAAGAGTTAAGCAATAAAGTCAGTGAAATACAAGATGGAGTTTAAACCTATACCCTCTTATATAATGAATAGTGAGGCAGAAAGTAAAAATTCAGACAGGGATGACACTGGAACACTCAAGACAGACAATGCAGAGATCAACAAATCTATCTCCAATCCGTGCTTAACAGGAGGCATAAACCCAGAAACAAAACAAACAAAAAAATCTTATACATATACATACATATAAATATATGCATACACAATATTTATCTGAAAAATAAAGCCATTTAGCAATGTGTACGTAGGACAAGAAAGCCTGGTACGTGTATCCTGGATACTTGCTGTGTGAAAAGCCAAATAAAAATTTGTTGTCAGGTGGCAGTTCACACCCTGCTTTTTCTCTCCTTTCTCTATCCCTTTAACAGCAAAGCTAATTCTACCTCAACTTCCACTCCATCCAGTGACTTCAAGTAACTATAAAATCTGGACACCACAAATCTTAATTTCTTCAAGATGTCAAGTGCTACTTTGTTACCCAAAGTGAATGGGAAACAGTGATTTAAATCCTAGTTGTCCCTTAGTCTTTGAGTAGAAAGCCAAAAGATACTTAATATTCAGTTACATTTATACTACCTGTAAATGACATTTCAAATAAGATGTGTTGAGTGACAATAATTTGAATTCTCTAAGAGAAAAACAGCTCCGGGGAGCCTGAGTGGCTCAGTAGAGTGTCCGACTTCAGTTCAGGACACGATCTCAGGGCTCCTGAGTTCGAGCCCCACGTCAGGCTCTGAGCCGGGAGCCTGCTTCAGATTCTGTGTCTCCCTCTCTTTCTCTGCCCCTCCCCTACTTGCTCCCTCACTCTCTCAAAAATAAACATTTTTTTCTCAAAAAAAGAAAAATAAGAAAAAAATAGTTTTAACAGAAGTCTTATCTTGTAAGTTTTAATAGAAAATGTAAGGTGTTTCTGTACTTGCTATCATCATCACTGGCCAACAGAAGACGGCTGTGAGAACCCCACTATCGATGCTCTTCTTCCACCTGAAGTCATGTCTCAATCCAAAGATTTAGTTTATACCCTGAGACCTAAGCATTCTTATTATTCACAAACCTCAGCAAATACTGCAATGAGCCTTCTGAGTAATTAAAAAAAAATAATGCTGTGATTATTCCACTCTTGTTTGGGAAAATTATTTTAAGTAATTTGGCTAATCATAGTTTTGGCACCTCATCAAATGTAACATTGGTTAATGAACTTGGCTAAAAGGAATCTGTGCATAACAAATGAGCTACTTATTGAGGAATTATTTTAAGGAAAAGTGGGAAATGGTTTCCCTTATTTGTGGTAATAAGAATTGATGCTTTATTTTTCAATGACCTAATATACTACACAGTGTCAACAACTATATTGTAAGTGTCCTAAATCTGCCATAAATCACCTCATATATTAGGAAACTTTAAATAAAATATTCTACACTTAAGTGATGCTTTGTTATAACCATTTAAAACACTTTGTTTTCTTTCAAAGTGATGATTTTAGGAATAGTGATAACAAATTAGATTATCTTCTGTGCCTATCACACTCTTCTAGACTACTTCAGAGAAGTCAACTGTACTGTACAGATGGCCTTTCTTCATGCAGAGGTCATTTAATTATGATTAAATTCTGCTTTAAAATATGCTCATGGATAACACTTTAGAATCTTGTGTTAAGAAACTCTGGCATTATGCAAATCCTAAATGAATGATCTGTTTGGTAACTAAGTATGGCCAACCATCTTTACCCATATCTATACTTACATTTATATGTATCTCAATCTTATTTCTGTAAATACACATATATTTAAGCATATTTAATATATTTGTATTTAAATATACATGATATATACGTGTGAATTTGTGTCTCTGTTGATGCCCTATCAATAAGGGATACTTCTATCTGTGTGTGTGTGCACATAGAGATAAATCTATAATTATGGCATCCAAATCACTGTCATCACATAAATACTAAAACTTAATTGACCCTGTGCTCTTTGTATGGATATACTGGAGTAATAAAATGTTATAGTTACCACACATATGCACACCTTATTTGGATTAGGTTTCTTATGTTGCACTCCCATGTGACTAATACGAAATTACTTCCTGCTTGTCTGTTAAATCCTATCTACCAGCACCATTCTCCAGTTTTATTATAATGTTCCATTTCTGACTCCACTATTTAGTACTTCATTATCCCCTTTCTTCATCTCTTTAAGTTACTTCTATGCTGTTACTGTGAAAGCACATTTTAAAGTACATTAAATCTCCTTGTGCCTATCTGTTTTCATAACACATATATGTTAGCTTGGACAGGCGAGTGCGAGGTCACAAACATTTAATACTGATGGCACATTCTAGTTGATTTGGCCCATCACCTGTTCTAGTAAATAACATTCTGCAGGACACAAAATTTTTTATATGTTGTCAATGTCTCCCTTTGCATAACAGGCGCACAATTGCAGAGCTGCTACAGAGATCTTATTAGACAACAAAGGACAACTGTTTACTATCTGGTTTTATGAAAAACAAAATACTATTGCTTTTATACAACTGAAATTTATTTCCTGCTCACAAAACAAGTCTTGGTTTGTCCTAAGTTTCACTGGGTACCTCTCCTTCACATGGTCATTTAGGGAACTTGTTTGGTGGTTGGTCTGCTGTAAATAGCATGTGTCTTTCAAGACTGCCTTGCTATTTTTATCCCATGTAGATGAAAGGAAGGCCACAGAAGACTGGATGGGAATTTTTGATGTGGCAGGCCTGAATACGCCTAAGATAAATTTCACTCACATTCCTTGGCTGGAAATCAACCACTAGTCAGTCCAGATGCAAAGAAGGATGGACTTAAGTGACCCAGTTTTTAGCCATGAAAAGAATAATGCTGAACAAGTAGCATTTGCCACAAGCTCTAAGAATTTCAATCCTGGAAGAAGTCAATAATTTGATTTTTCCAGGTCTGCCACTGGATACCCTAACACTGCTAGGGGACTTTACAAAGGAGGGCGGATTCTTGCCAAGTAAAAAGCCATAATTCCCCAAGTGGGCTGTCAATCTGGCATGGTGTATTTCTCTGGTGAAAGCTCATACTTTCAAAGTAACTATTACAAACTTCTCTTACTCTAACCATTTACATCTCTTCTCTCTCTACCATTTCCTCTGTCATAAACAAAATTCCCTCTGATTGGGAGAAAAATAGAAACCATCAGACGGTGCCTCTCAACCTGTGTGCCAGTGACATCAACTTACCTGTAGCTATACAAGCACCCCCTCTCCGCCTCCTCCTTTCATAACACGGGAGCTGTCCAATGTCTAACTAAAGGACAAAACTTATACTAGTGCCATGCGTTTTCAGTGAAGAATGTTACATAATTAATTTTCCTTCGGGCTGATTTTATTCAAAACATTTTTCTCAAATAATTATTCCCTTTGGGAAGGTCTATTTTGTTGTAACTCAGACAACAATAAATTATCCAGCCATTGTCTATATATAAATTTTTTTCCATCTTTACATGGCCTCTAATTGATGCCATTCTTCAAAACTAAAATTCCACTTTCTTCTCTCAGGTCAGAGAGAAGGTGACTCATTAACAAACACTATCTACGTATAGTTGTGAACATGATCAGCAGTCTCCTCTCTGAACTCTGTACTCCAGATTCATGTATTCTATTGTGCAAAAATATTCTAAAGGTCATCCAGCTAATATTTTTTCTTGCAAGGTCACAAAGGTCAATGAATACCATGACCACTCATTCAAGCTGCACAACCTAAAAAATATATCTAAACTTAATAAACCTAAATAGATCTGTCATCTTCAGATCTTCCTCCCTCTGCCCACGGTCTTCATGTCATGTCCATTTTAAACACACATTAACTTTAAAATATGTAATACCAAAAACATCTCAACCTCTGTTTAAGTCTCTTCTGTCTGGTCCAAGCTACCATTTACTTCAATCAGCAGAATAATCTCACCTCATTATATCCCTTACAAATCCATTTATTTATTTTTTCCATTTCTAGCCTCCATAGCATAGGAGGAGAATTAATATTAGTATGAAAGTATAATAATTTCCCCATGCATTAGTTCTTTTCCCAAATATAACTGTCCCCCTTTAAACTAAATGCTCAAGACCAAATTTGAGGAATTTGGGGGAAAATGTTTAAACCCTAAATAGACAAGCAACTTCTCATTTTCAAACTCACCCATTACAGGTTACGTCCAAGGCTCACACATCTTTTCTCCATGGCTCCTCGAGCGTTCTGATTCTTCCTTCAGCTGCCACTCATCCTACCCCAAGATGTCTCCTCTTTGAAGAGTTAACATTTGTTCAGACTTCAGCTCTAGTAATATTTCAAGGAAATTAGGATTAGACCAGCTACCCACCCCCCATAATATACCTTTTACTTTACTTTTATACCATTTACTAGAATTGACATTGGTTTTAATGTGACCACTTATCCAATTGATGTTTGTCTAATTCTTTAGACTGTGAATGCAAGGAAACCAAGACCTTTAATTTTGCTCTTCAGTTTAATTACAGTGCCCAGAATAGTGCTAGAAATTGGGTAGGACATAAATAACTCTCTAATGGAGTATCTCACAAATAATCTGATGAATAAAATCAAAGCAATTCAAATCATCACATCAATTCATGGTATTATCTTATTCAAACTTAATGCAATTTTGAATCTACTCTCCCACCAGATACCCAGATATTTTTCACTTGTGTACAACTGATAAGGAAGTAAAATTTAAAAAGGCAATACAGGGGTTCGGTCAGTTGAGCATCCAACTTCGGCTCAGGTCATGATCACACAGTCTGTGGGTTGGAGCCCCACATGCGCCTCTGTGCTAACCACTTGGAGCCTGGAGACTGCTTTGGATTCTGTGTGTATTTGTGTGGGAGCACACACGTGCCCCTTCCCTACTCATGCTCTCTCTCTTAAAAATAAATGTTAAAAAAAAAACTTTTTTAAGGCACGACATCCCATGGATGACCTGCTTAATTTACTGGAGCAAACTTTGCTCTGTTGAATTAAACCTTTCTAAACTGTCACTACATCATGGCTTTGTATGAGTAAAGTGGTATCAGCTCTATTGACATGTTTTTATATGTGATTATACAGTATCTTCTATATATAGTCCTCTTTTCTACAACAAGTACAAATAAATAGCTTTCTATTTTCTCTTCAAGGTGTCTAAGTCTGTTTCGGTTGTTATAACAGGACACCATAGACTGGATGGCTTATAAACAAATTTCTTACACTTCAGGAGGCTGGGAATTCCAAGATCAAGGCACTGCCAAATTCTGCAACTGGTGAGCACATGCTTCCTGGTTCATAGACAGCCACCTACGTGCTGTGTCCTCACAAGGCAGAAGGATGGAGGAGTCCTCCAATTTCTCTTTATTAGGGCACCTCATCCCATTAACATGGACTCTAATCTCAAGTCCCTATCATCTATCGAAGGCCTAACCTACTAACACCATCACATTGGGGATTTGGTTAACATATGAATTCTGAAAACACAAAAGACCATGAATAGTCAAATTAATTGTGAAAAAGAAAAGCGAGAGGCATCGCAATTCTGGACTTCAAGCTGTATTACAAAGCCTTAATCATCAGGACAGTATGGTACTGGCACAAAAAGACATATAGATCAGTGAAACAGAATAGAAAACCCAGGAATGAACCCATACTATATGACCAGCTAATCTTTGATAAAATGGGAAAGAATATCCAATGGAAAAAACGATGGTCTCTTCAACAAATGCTGCTTGGAAAACTGAATGGCGACATGAAAAATGAAACAGGATCACTTTCTTATACCATACATAAAAATAAATTTAAAATGGATGAAAGACCTAAATTGAGACAGAAAACCAACAAAATCCTAGAGGAGAACACAAGCAGCAATCTCTTTGATATCAGTCACAGCAATTTCTTACTAGACATGTCTCCAGACGCAAGGGAAAAATGAACTACTAGGACTTCATCAAGATAAAAAGCTTTGCACAGTGAAGGAAACAGCAAAAGTAAAAGGCAACCTTTGGAATAGGAGAAGATAATTGCAAATAACATACACGTGATAAAGGGTTAGTAACCAAAATCTAAAAAGAACTTAGGAAACTCAACACCTGAAAAACAATCTAGTTAAGAAATGGGTAGAAGACATCAATAGACATTTTTCCCTTTAAAGAAGACATCCAGATAACTAACACACACATGAAAAGATGCTCAACTTCACTCATCATCAGGGAAATATAAATCGAAACTACAATGAGACACCACCTCACACCTATCAGAATGGCTAAAATCAACAACACAAGAAACAACATGTGTTGGTGAGGATGTGGAGAAAAGGGGAACTCTCTTGCAAGGCTGGTGGGAATACAAACGGGTGCAGCCACTCTTCAAAACAGGATGGAGGTTACACAAAAGTTAAAAATAGAACTAGAAGTGCCCTACCATTCAGCAACTGCACTTCTAGGTATTTACCCAAAGTATACAAAATACTGACCTGAAGGGATACATGCACCCCAACCCTTATAGCAGCATTATCAACAATAGCAAAATTGAGGAAAGAGCTCAAATGTCCATTGATTGATGAATGTACATACACATACATACAAATATTACTCAGGCATCAGAAAGAATAAAATATTGCCATCTGCAACAAGGCGGGTGGAGCTAGAGTATACTGTGAATGAAATCAGTCAGAGAAAGACAAATATCATATGATTTCACTCATATACGGAATTTAAGAAATAAAATATGCACAGGAGGCAGGGAGAAAGAGAGGCAAATCATGAGAGACTCTTAACTACAAAGGACAAAATTAAGGTTGCTAGAGGGAAGGAGGGCAGGGGATGAGTTTAAATGGGGGACAGATATCAAGGAGGGCACTTGTGATGAGCACTGGGTGCTGTAAGTGATGCCTGAAAATCCTACTACACTTGATGTTAACTAATTTAAACATTGCATAAAAATTGAAAGACACCAACTGTTCTTTATAATTTTATTTTCCTCATGTTAAATGGAAGTCTGTCTTTAATATATCACTCACTAGAGAAGTGAAAAACAACATCATGATGAGTAAATATTTTACTCTGGAAAAAATATGAATTTTGTGGGCAAAAATTCAATCTGCAGCAAAAGTACTACTTTTCTTTTTTTAATGTTTTATTTAGTTTTGAGACAGAGAGAGATAGAGTTTGAGAGGGGGAGGCTCAGAGAGACAGGGAGACACAGAACCAAAAGCAGGCTCCAGGCTCTGAGCTGTCAGCACAGAGCCTGACATGGGGCTTGAACCCACGAATGTGAGATCCTGACCTGAGCCGAAGTCAGAGATAACCAACTGAGCCACCCAGGTGCCCCTAAAAGTCCTACTTTTCTAATAATATTTATGTAGCATTGAGTTTAAGGTAATAATGTAAACATCAAAGTAACATTTTAATTAAGAGAATCACAGGCTCATACAAAGATGTAACAATACAGAGATAACATGTACATTTTGCATTTCCCTCCATAGCAACATTTTACAAACCCATAATGCCACAATGAAGATATAATATCAATAAAAACCACTGCTGTAGTATTCTGATATGCTTTTTTACATTCTTTCATTTGTATGTGTTTTATAAATTATATAAATTATATGTTTTATAAAATTTTACCAAATTTAGAGTTTCATTGATCCATTACTGCAGTTGGAATAAAGAACAGTTCAAAATATCCATCCCTTATATTCTCTGATAGCCACACCTATTTCCTCCAATCTCCCCTAACCTTCATCACTAACCCCTGGCAATCACCAATGTGTTCTCCTTTTCTAAAATTTCATCTTTTAAAAATGTTATATAAATGAAATCATACAGCATGTACTCTTTTTAAAATAGCTTTTTACATGCCTTATTCCCTGAAGTTATGTTGTAAAAAATCAATAGTTCTATTTAGTGATGAGTATTCCATGGAGTGGATGGGTAGGTGTGGGTATGTGGGTGTGTATGTGTGTATCAGAGTTCAACCGTTTATTCCTGAAGGGATATCTGTGCTAGTCCCAATTTAGGGCTATTACAAATAATGCTGCTCCAAACATTCACATATAGTTGACTCTTGAACAACATAGGTTTGAACTACGTGGATAACTTACATGTAGATTTTTTTTAAGAGTTGACAGCAAAATCTAGAAGGCGCTTATTTACACCTGCTCACCCTGGTTTCCACAAGACCAATTCAAAGGCAACCAGTGCAGAAGTTACACCTGCTGCCCTATGAGTAACTGAACCCCACCAAGGCCATTGGCAACCATAAGGGCCTGGGGGATGGGCAGGGCTTCCAGTTGCCCCTTGTGTCCATAGGACATTTTTGGTGGAGCAGCTCACATTGGGGGGCAAGATGCTGGGCTGAAATGAAGGAATAAGCCCAGAGAAATGGGATCTTGCTGTGCAAGGAGCCATGAGCCACCCCCACCCGAAGACCGCAGTACAATGGGCTCTGGAGCTGCACTGGTGGGGCCTTGCACCAAGCCCTGTGGCCTCTCAGAGGCAAGCACATTTGTGTGGCTGCACCTGTTGATAATCATGACCTGGCAGTACACCTCCAGGCACATAGGGAGCTTCGCTTCCTGTGGGTCAATCCTGAAACTACTGCTGCTGAGCTGAGGCCATCAGGCTGCGCAACATCACCATCCCTGGGGCAAGCCCACCGTTGTCACAGCCTGTGTCCCAGCTCGCCCGGCCTGCCCAGCTTACGTCGACATGGAACTTCAATTACTAGTACAGTTCTGTTAATGTTTTTTTTCTCTTTATGATATCTTCAAAATTATTTTCTCTATTTTATTGTTAAGATACAGTATATGATACTTGCAACACAAAAATGTGTTAATTGTTTACGTTACTGATAAGGCTTTCAATCAATAGTAGGCTATTGAGTGTCAAGGGAGTTAAAAGTTATACATGAATTTTTGATTTTCAGCTATGCACAGGGTCAACACCCAACTCCTGCTTCATTCAAGTGTAAACTGTGTACGTTTTTGTGTGAGCATGTTGACTATGCTCTGGGATAAACGGCAAAAAAATGCAGTTCCTGGGTTATACGGTAATTGAGAGAAATTATTTTTTAAAAACTTCTCCCAAAACTTTCACAAAGTGCCATAGGTGTTTTGTGAATAGCTAAACTACTCGAGCAATTGATTATTAGTATCTTTAAGTAATACGTATTTGCAAATAAATTAACTTCATTTACTGAGATAAAAGACAGGTCAAGTCACAGGAAGGGTATCTTTTATCCTCAGCAAAGTTTTACTGATAGCCCAAAGGATGAAGACAATCACAAAACACAGGTTAACAAACTTGGCAACATTGGAGACCAACACTGAAGATTTCCAGATAATTTCTTCCCACATTAGAGCAAGCTCTTATTCAAATTTAACATACAAGCTCCCAAGAGACACATCAGGGCATCACCTACACAAATGGGGTCATTTTAGTCATACAATATCTTCATTTACACTCTGATAATTATAAGCTGTCACTGACATTTTCTAGCAGCCTGTGCCCCATATAGCCACCATTTAGACAGACAACGTATACCCTGTTAAAAGTATCTGATGAAAATTCTACGTTGTTTCTGCTAGTGGATACCATCACGAGGTAAGATTAGCTTGTTTACAAGGAGGTCTGACCACGTCATTGCTTTGTTCTTTTTTCATGACAATTATGAGGGCCAGAAAAACAGATTTCAGAATAGTCACTAATGCTGCCTTGCTGGCCCATATTCCTTAGTTTGGAGTCCCCTGACAGTATTTTTATAACAAGTATGAATGTAGTAGAATACATACACACACACACACACACACACACACACACACAACTTCTGTACTTTTCATCTGTGTTAGGAAGAATAAAAATGAACTGTCCATAACTTCTCTGTGTACTTGCATTTTTTGTAGCATAATTTACCCAGGCTTTTTCATAGACAAAAATATTGATGATTCTCACCATAAATGTTTTTTCAACCTTTCTTCCCATCTCTAAAACTCACTTGCATTCCTGACCTACACATAATACAAAGGCCAGCTTTGCTTGTATTGATTCTTTTCCCTCCTTCAGTCTGTGGTCATGTTTTGCAATGCCTATGGATGAGAATTTTATGTTAGCTACTAATAGTTTTCTTAGGACTCTTAATTTATAAGATATTTTCATTTATTATTTAGTAAGAGCTTTATAAAATACAAATAGTTCAGTGAAGGTGGCAAAAGGCCAAAAAAAATTATTTAAACAAATAGGCCTAAGTGTGAAAAACAACCGCAATCAATGGCTTGAATACAGAATGTAACAACAAACCAAACAATAAACAAAATTTTAAAAAGATGACCACCACAAATCAGGAAGTTAGGGTAGTTGCCGTGCTTTAAATAGACCCACATGTCAAGCTGAATCTCGTATTGCTTTGAATGTATTGCTTTATATGAAGTAATAAGGCATGCGTGTTGTTGTGATGGGGACACAGGATCTTGGCTTGGAATACAAAGAGTGGTTTCAGAAGATGGGTTTACTCAACAGGAAGTATCATATAGTTTTCTATCTCGTTGGTATATACAGCCTAAAGGTATCCATTTAAATTATGAGAAATAAAGCTCTCATTAAATTCATAAATAAGAGCTAACTTTGACAGCGTAAGTAAAAAAAGAAAAATGACAATAAAAAGGGAAATAGCAAGATATAAAACTTGCTGTATGAAAAATTAAAAATATAGTTTCCTCATAAACATAGAGGTGCTTTTTACCTTTTTGGTTTGTTATTTTTATCATGCATTTATAGTACAGAAAATAAAGCAACATTGAATATAATGTTTCACTTTTGAGTATATTTTGTACTTAATATACTAAAATATGCACTGTCTTAAGTTATATTTTTACTATCTTGATTTTAAAAACAGTATCCACAGTACTCATATCTATTACATTTTTCATAAACAAGGTCATTATCACTAGCTTACAAGAACAAACCACATTTAAAACCTTGAACTTTTTTTTTCTTTGTGAGTAGAGTAACAAATAAGAAATGTCTTGCTCTGAAACTTCAAGACCCTCTACAGAGACAGTTTCTTCACAATATCTCATGTGAAAGATCAAGGGGGCTATAGAAACTAGAAATTCCAAAATATAGAGTATGTTATATCATCTTTAACACACCTACCACACCTAATTTTACGTATCTAGGATTGTCTTAAATAATATTATAAATAGTACTAGAATATGCAAATATCCAAATAGTCCCTAAGGAACTCCAACTCCAACATTTTGTTACACAAACCCATTCTTCCAGCATCTCTAGCAAGCTAATAAGCTTACTATTCTTGTAATTCCTTTTCATTCTCTCTCCTCTGAACCTCATTTAGAACTTTAAAACTTAGCCAGTACTGCTTTCTTTTTTTAATGTTTTTTATTTATTTTTGAGAAAGAGAGAGCATGAGCAGGGGAGGGTCAGAGAGAGGGCGAGACACCGAATCCAAAGACAGGCTCCAAGCTAGCTGTCAGCACAGAGCCTGATGCAGGGCTCGAACCCACAAACCATAAGATCATGACCTGAGCCAAAGCTGGACGTTCAACTGACTGAGCCACCCAGGTGCCCCTGGCCAGTATTTCGTCTAAGTGTCTTACCAATGTTTGAAACACAATTCAAACCCATTACCTCAAATTTGCTTTTCTTAGCTTCTATGTCTTTCTCATCTCTATAAAAAATTAGCCTGTGGGGCACCTGGATGGCTCAGTCAGTTAAGCATCCGACTTTGGCTCAGGTCATTATCTCGTGGTTCATGAGTTCAAACCACACATCGGGCTCTGTGCGGGCAGCTCACAGCCTGAAGCCTGCTTCAGATTCTGTCTCTCTATCTGCCCCTTCCCCGCTCATGCTTTGTCTCTCTCCCTCCCTCACAATAAACATAAAATTAAAAAAGAAATTAGTCTTGCAAATTTTGTACAGTTCTTACCATATTTATTGGAGAGCAAAGTCTCCAACTATGCTTTGATCTCCTAGATAGCAACAATGTTTGCACCATCTTGGTATCCTTATAGTACCTACTGACATAGTATATGTTCCTCTTCCATTGAGTCAAATGAACTGCAAAATATCCATCAGAAAGTTCCTTCCAAATAGGCCTACTGTGCCAACATTTCATTGTACAATCTCAGGTTTCTTCACTTAACAAAAGGATCCTTTTGAAAATACTGAAAGTTTCTTAAAGTGTTGTTATAAAGTGTCAAAATGTTAAATATTCTTTCTTGCTGAACTCTACAACTATCTCAAGAAAGAAAAAAATTGTCAAAGGCAATTGAGAAACTAAATTTTTGTTTTTGTTTTAGTGACCAAAATTCTTTTTCCAGAATACCTAATTTAGGTTTCCTGAGATAAAACATTCTATTGTAGGGGCACCTGGGTGGCTCAGTAGATTAAGCATCCAACTTTGGCTCAGGTCATGATCTCTTGGTTCAGGAGTCCCAGCCCCGCTTCAGGCTCTGCTGACAGCTCAGAGCCTGGAGCCTGCTTTAGATCCTGTCTGTCTCTCTCTCTTCCTCCCATACTCCCACTCTGTATCTCTCTCAAAAATAAACATTAAGGAAAAAAACCATTTTGGGGCACCTGGGGGGCTCAGTTGGTTAAACGACCAACTTTGACTCAGGTCTTGATCTCACGGCTCATGAGTTCTAGTCCTGCATCAGGCTCCGTGCTGACAGCTCAAAGCCTGAAGCCTGCTTCTGGTTCTGTGTTTCCCTCTCTCTCTCTGCCCCTCCCTTGCTCACACTCATTCTCTCTCTCCTTCAAAAATAAACATTAGAAAATTTTAAAAAAGCATTCTATTGTAGATTTTCATATTTTTGGTGTGCAATGTTTGTATGGTCAAGCAGGATTAATATTTCCTGATTATTTTGTCATGTCCACCTCTAACTCAAAGAATACATTTTCTGGTTTTTTTTATATATTATTTGGGTGTGAGAAATTAATTTCAAGTGTCCAAGAGTTTTTTTTAATCTAGCTATAGGCTAAATTTGCCAAATTAGATATACATCATAAAATGGCTTAATGTTATAAGATTAAAATGTCTGCACATGGTCTCATTATACTCATATGTAGTATTCCTGTTGACCTAAATTGTTTGAATTTGCAAACTATAGAGATGATGGCCCTACAGGCTCTGGGTCATTTGAGAATTCCAGCTGTATAGCTATGTACTTGCCAATAAGTCCTGCGATCACCCAGGGCTTTTCCTAAAATCTGTACTGACATGGATTTAGAGGCCCACTGATAAATGTAAGAACACTTGATAAAAAAAAGCAAGTTAGCTTAGTCCTTTTTTTTTAGTCATTGTTCCTAAAGATTTTGTGACAGACACAATAACCTGTATTTCTCAGCAAATGGATACAATTTTATCTTTAAAAAGCTTCAAGTTTGCTTTATTACAAAGACCATTATGTAATGTATTTTGTGTGTGTACGCTCCTGAGGATGTATTAGACAGTAAGAAATACTAGAAGATCCCCCTTGTCAATGAAGTAGAAGACAGTCTAGTTCTCTGTGATGAAGAGAGAGTGTTTCACTCACTAAACACAAGCCAGACAGTGATTACATGAAATAGAGACATTAAAGGGATATTCTTTGACAACACCTTCAAGTACAACTGATCCATGAAAACAGGGTATAATTTTCTAGGTTCAAAACACAAAAACTAATATACTTACACCCTATATAATAGTTTGCACAACAATTTTGGATGCATTTTTATATTTCAGGCAAAGAAAAGAGTATGAACAAATCCCTACATTTCCCTGCAAACATTTATGAAGGAGAAGACTTCAGTTATGAGGGCTTATTTACACATAAGGTAAGGTAGGTTTTACTAGCATCCCAATATGTAAGCAAGTGTCCCAGCTCTAACATGTAAAAACTTGACCTGCTTATCATGATAATACAATACTGGCACACATCAAGTGGTCAATAATATTTGTTATTGACTAAAGCTTGGTATCACAAAAGGATATTAAGTATCAGAGGAGTAATTGAAAACACTGTAGGGGCCCTTGGGTCACTCGGTTGGTTAAGCTTCTGCCTTCGGCTAAGGTCATGATCTCTCACGAGTTTGAGCCCCACGTCTGGCTCTGTACACAGACAGCACAGAAAAAAAAGTACATTATCTAACTTTCCATTAATGTGCATTCATATAACATGATTAAACTTTCAAAATTGTAGATTTTTTTATAAACTTCCCAATGCTTTGCTTATCACACTAGTTTGTCATTCTATATGCAAATTTTATACACCATTTTCAGAACCTAGAAGTCAAACTGATTCATTTCCTAAATAAGACACTAGCAAGATTGGAGATGAAGAATATGGTTTATATTCTTGAGGTATCAGCAATCAAGGTCCTTTTGAGTAATGCTGAAAAGGCATGCTTAAACTGATGAATCACTCCAATAAAGTTTGCTCATCAATCATCCTGTAGGCTAAAATAAAGATAATAATCTAAATAAATCTTAAATTATTACCATCACTTTATTTTTATAAGAAAATCTTATGTGGGTAGATAATGTGTAATTTTTTTAAAGGTTGCATTATAAAAAATCATCAGGAATAGTTTTTTTTGGTAAAACAAAATTTTATCAGTTTGCTGGATTCTAACTCTCTCGGCTTCTAGATGTGTGAGGCCTAATATATTTCTACAGTTGTTTTTCACCAACAGAAAATCTGTATAAGTCTCAATGATAAAACATTTTGATTGACTTTTTTAGGCACTGAGGTCACAGGGAGATACTGAGATAAAAATTAGTGAGAGGATTGATCCAAATACATTAATTAAAATTCAAATGATACATTCTCAATTCTGTCATGTGCATATACAGTTCTTTATTTTAGGTAGAATAGACATTTATAAGCTTAATTTTATAAACTGAGATTAAATAATATTAAATCATTCAATCTAAATGTGTGCCTTTATAAATGTATCTAAACATCAACCCAGATGGATAATAGACACATGAAAAGATGCTCAACATCACTAATCACCAAGGAAATGCAAAGCAAAACACAAAGAGTTATCACCTCACACCAGATTGGCTAGTATCGAAAAGACAACAAAAAACATCTGTTGGTGAGCAGGTGAAGAAAAATGAATCCTCGTACACTGTGGGTGGGAATAAAAATTGGAGCGAGTTCTATGGAAAACAATATGGAGGTCCCTCAAATAAAAAAAAAATGCTGTATGATCCAGTAATTTCACTTCTGGATAGTTATCAAAAAAAAAAAAGCACTAATTCAAAAAAATACACATGCATCACTTTGTTCATTGTATTATTTATAATAACCAAGACATGGAAAGCAACTCAAGTATTGATAAATAGAGAAGATCTTATTAGAAGAATATTAGTCATAAACAGGATGAATCTTGCCACTTGCAACAAGAGACTGGCCTAGAGGGTATCAGGCTAAGTAAAGTCAGTCAAAAAAACAAACACCATATGATTTCACTTAAATGAATATTTTTAAGTGACTTAGAGTCTGTTCAATCCTAGAACATATGTCATCTGATGTGTATATAATTATGCTTTTCTAGTACTAACATGATTCATATATCCAAATCAGAAAAAAAATACATTTCCTAAAGTTACTTTTGGCCTTTATGAAAATTAAATTATATAAATTAACTTGAAAATTATAATTTTTTAAATGCTCAACAATATATGTGGCAAATAAAAAAAATACCAGGGCAGTATAAAACCTCTCATAAGAGACATTTTCAAAAGGTAAAGAAAATTCTTGACAAATTTCCCTCATACTCTGAAATTTTGGTATGTATGAAAATTTGGAATCCTCCTTTAAAACAGAACTGTTGTATAGGGTACGGAGACTTAAAAGTTTAAGATTCAACTCTTTATAGAAAAATAGAAAATTTTAATGGCAGAACTTTAACGTATCATAAACATTGTGCCCGGAACAAAATGAATAAAGAACCAGTTTCAACACCACAGGATTCTCAGACCAGGACCTATGTCAAACTTATTAAATAATTCCTCTAATGTATAACACATAACATAGTAACAGCTTACTATGGCTGCAAAAGTGAGGAAACATTCATTTCTCCCCAGGAAATCTCCAAGTAGCAAATTTACCTATAAAGATACCCAGGCAAATAATGTAATAGCTAATACATGTGAAATCAACAATGACAGCACAATAATTTTAGTTATTACTTTTTTTTCCCCTCGGACCCACAATTTCTTTCTTTTTTTTAATATAACACAATTTATTTTTTTAACATATGCAATTATTTTCCATCATTTACAATACAGTAGTTACAATGACACTCCCAACAGAAAAGCAAAGTAAAAAATCAAAACCCCCACTTCTACTTCATGTAATTAGACTTATACAGAAATTAGAAGGTTAAGTACCAACTAGTTAATCACCTAATTTCACAGCTATCTGAAGTGGCAATCGTTATATAGCAGCTTATCTATGATACATTCAAGATACATGATACAATTTATTACTTGCCCATAAGCTAAAACGCAGCCTGCTTAATACCTTTCCTTAAATTCCACCTCTATGCTACAGTATACTTGAGGTCCATGCAAAAATGTAGCTACCTTTTACGTAGGAAATGGATGATTAAGTTATTACTTAATAGCAAATAATGGAAAATAGTATATCTAGGTTCAGCAGCATAGTATATTTATACATCGAATTCATTTGTCTTCATTCCCATAGCAAAGGCCCTTTCCACCTCAATTTAATTACATCCGAGAAGCCCTAACATTCAAGTACTTAAAGTGATATTCAACACTGTGCCTCCAATTCACACTCCATAATTTTTCTACTCTGATGATGCTGTGTCTCATGCAAGGCATACATCCCCTAAACGTTTTTTTACTTTTGTGTGGCATAAACTTTAATGCTAAATTGTTTTTCTCCTGAAAAATAAACTTTTATACAAACTTATTTTTCTCCCTCCTTTTTATGCACACCCCCCTTAAAAAAAAAAAAGATACTATGTCCCTATATCTGCCTCAGTTGATTTTTTTCCCCAACCTGTTAATTCTCATTGGTTATAAAATATACCTAAACCATATTTAAAGAAGCACATACATTATTTGTTATTTTATTAATTATAGTAACTAAAGTACAAAAGATATCTGCCCAAAATGCATAGGATGCCATATAATAGTAATATCACCTCTATATCCTACACAAATTTATCTGGTTTTGCTCATAATTTTTTGTATAATCAAACTCCATTTTATGGGCTTTTTTTTTCCTCTTAAAATGAAACTGAAACATTTTTGAGATGCATGGGTAAACTAATCATTGCATTCCTGAATGTCTGTGTGTGTTTGCATACAATTAATCCTTTGTATTATTTGCCTTGCAAGTACATTTTCTGTCAGTACACACAGGCTTTACCAGAAGAACAACCCTCACATGAAGCACATTCAGAAGTACATTGGATCATATAATGCCATTACATCATTAAAATTAGCTCTACAGGGGTGCCTGCGGTGGCTCAGTTGGTTGGGCGTCCAACTTTGGCTCAGGTCATGACCTCACCGTTTGAGTTTAGCCCCATGTCAGACTCTGGGCTGACACGTCAGAGCCTTGAACCTGCTTCAGATTCTGTCTCCCTCTCTCTCTCTCTCTCTCTCTCCTTCCCCTGCTTTCATTCTGTCTCTCTGTCTTAAAAATAAACATTTAAAAAATAAATTTAATTCTACATTTTCAAAATCCATTATGGTTGGTCTTTGTAATAACTATGGGAGAATATGAAAAGTGTACAGGCTTTCAAAGACCTGGTCAGGAAGATATGGTTGGTAGCACTAATGCTCTGAAGTATAGTGATGGACTCAAGCCTGCAGCAGCAGAGTCTCAGCTTTTAGTAGACAAACCCTTAGTTAACAGTTACATTTAGAAGAACAATCAAAACAATTGTATAAGGTAGTTTGTATCTTTCATTTTACAGAAGGTGAAGATTTTTACAAATTTGTCATGGAATAAAATAAATGCAGTAGGTCAATGCTTTGGAAGTATTAGATTAGGTCTCCCAAGCCACTAAGGCCCCCTAACCTCCTGCTGGGCATCTTTGCAATGGCTTGTACGTAGACTATCCTTACTTATCCATGCAGACAAAAAATACTGCCATCATCTTCATAATAATATGTCATCATGTTAAATACTACCTTCACTGTGTCTCCCTCGACTCTCTCAATATTCCTCTTTCCTTTTTCTCTGACGACACAACATTTTCTGCTGCCCTGAAAGTAACAGAAGTTTCCCTCTATGTCATCCAGCCAAAACGCTCTTTAGTTAGCACCTAAACTTCAAAATAGGAACATTATTTGAAATTTAAAACCCAGTGAGCTACATTGATTAACATAAAAATGTAAATGACTCATCTTATTCTAGAGGTAATAGCTTCTGAGAGTTATTTCCACTGTTATTTCAAGAGAACAAGTATTACCTGGATCAGAGTAGAGAGATCAAGTTGTATGTAAGGAACAGCCTTCTACACAAGTTTGTAATTTCTCTGCTTATGAGAAAATTGTTCTTTGCCTGTAGAGTTAGACAGAAAATCCTGTAGAGCTCTAACTTTGTTCTACCTCCTTTTAGTCTAATATGGTTTATATCTAGAAGGCTTTTAATGCTTTTCTCCTATCTTTATTACCATGGATTGAGGAGTGTGGTTACTCCTGAGCAAACGGAAGAAGGGAAATGTCCAAGAGCAAATACTCATTGTGATACAAATGATTTCACTATATTAGTAAAGTTTCATTTGGTGCCTTGGAGGATTACTTATATGGCTTGTAAATACATTGTTATTTATATATTTTATTTATAGAGTATATTTATAAAAATTGAGAAGACCAGTCTTATCCCAGACATTTATAATTTTAATATCCAGGTATTTATACATCTTAGATAAGATCCTCAATGCTTCTCACAAAATCAAAATTTTAGGTTCACCAATTTAGATACAGTTTTTCTTGGTCTCTGCTTAATTTCATTAGGGAAATGCATAAGCTTTCAAAATTATAATTAGCTAATATAGCAACCCCCCCTTTATCTGCAGTTAGGCTTCCAATGTTTCATTTACTGTCAATCATGGTCCTTAAACAGATGATCCTGACAAACAGGAGGTTAACAGTAACCTAACGCTATGACACAGTGCCTATGTCACCTCACTTCATCTCAACACATAGGCATTTATTTATTTGAGAGAGAGAGAGAGAGAGAGTGAGCATGGAAGGGGCAGAGAGAGAAGAAGAGAGAAAAAAAATCCCAGGCAGGCTCCGTGCTGTCAGCCCAGAGCCCGATGCAAGGTCTGGAACTCACAAACCATGAGATCATAACCTGAGCCAAAGTCAGACACTTAACTGACCGAACCATCCAGGCCCCTCTCAAAAATGTCCCTCAATAAGCATTATATCCTCTCACATCACTACAAGAAGAGTGAGTACAGTGCAGTAAGATTTGTGACCACAGTTACATAACTTTTATTATACTATATCGTTATAAATTGTTCTATTTTATTATTGCTGAACTCTTACCGTGCCTAATCTATAAATTAAACTTTATCATACAGATACTTCTGCATAGGAGAAAAGGTAACAGGAATTCACGAAGGATCTTGAAATCCATTCCCTGCAAATAAGAGGAGACTACCATGCAAGTAAAATTTTGACCACAGTATGGTATTTGGTGTTTTACTAATTTTAGCAAGTATTTCTCCGTGGTGCACTAGATCATGTATAAATTGTAATAGCGGCCACTGAGTTGATGTTTCCACTTGCTTCATGATTATGTCTGAGTTTTTCTAAAATAGTCCAAGTCAGATATTAATGGAGGAAAATATGACTTTCTACAGTTATATATGCATACAGATGGAGTCATATATAAGTTATTCATTCTTAACACAGAGCTTTTGATTTACAATTACTATGAATATTTAAACAAGTATGTCATTTTAAGTAAGAGACCCTATTTTCCTGAGGAGGGGCTGCCTAAACGACAGCATATTATGGTAGCATTATAGAGACTGACTACGATTTGAAAAACCAGTCATTTGCGTATGCATCTGATGGGTTACCTTTCAAGGAAGTGTAATTCCATGACAGGCAGAGAGCTTAAAAATATTAACTAAAGAAATAATTGAATGTTCTTGAAGCCACTTCATATTTACATATTTGTCAATGTGTAACACGGTACCACTTGATAGCATAATGAAATTAATTAAAATGAGATGGAAAACAAAACATTTTCTATAAAAGCAAAGTCCGAGTCATAACTTTGAGGTGAACTATGCCATATACATCTAAATCATTTTCTGTAGCTTCCTATCTTCTTGTGGTGACTGTTTTCATTTAAGAATGATAAATTTAGCCTATTATATTTGTACTATCCAGACCAATACACTTTTAATGAATAGTAAGCACACAACTGTAACTAGAAAATATATTTATTATTTATGATATATGTTCTTGACAGTGATAAAGGAGGGGGTAGCAGGTGCATAATCAAGGCAGTTAAAATATTGCCAATACAAAGTAAAAGAAAAAATGTAATGTAGTCTAAAGTGACATTAGCTATTATGTTTATCTAAATGTATAATTAAAAATAATATATGGCTTCATTAAGTGTCCCAGATTTCTATGTGGTATATTTCTCCTAATTATATGTTAGGAGAATGTGGCAAAAAATGAATCTGGAATTACTGAAGCAACATCTGAACATACATCTTAACTAATGGGATAATTTATACATTGTACTTTTTCCTTTTCCATTCCCATAGTAGGGTGA
This sequence comes from Suricata suricatta, assembly GCF_006229205.1. Taxonomy (NCBI): domain Eukaryota; kingdom Metazoa; phylum Chordata; class Mammalia; order Carnivora; family Herpestidae; genus Suricata; species Suricata suricatta. The sequence goes on from NC_043703.1 coordinate 20,484,842, forward strand.
AAATTCTTCCAAATAATGCAGCTTCTTCAACAAAAAATTCTGTATCATCACTGAAATAGTCAATCTGACAATTGCATTATGACATGTGTTTTTCCTTATCTTTTAATGAAACTGGATCATTATTTTCAATGTTTCCATTTTTTTCTCAAATTGATAGTTATGTAAAACTTCTATTCTCAAAAAAATCATCTTGCTCTTTTTCTTTTGTACTCTAGAATGCGAGAATCCTCAAGATCATATCCTATTTCGTATTATAATTTGAAATAATAGTAAATGATGGAGGAATGGGATAAAACAAAATTTAAAACTAAAATTATAAAAATACACATTTTATACCCAAAATATATTTGACACAGTCTCAGAAAATGTCTATCAGTGTTACACTTTTCTTTAGGAGCAAAAAGTCTACTTCTTTTGGTTACCTTTCTTTTCTGTCACTACTATTCTTTGTAGATTTTCATTTATATCAATGTAGATACTGGGGCCACCACTGAATCCTATCCACAAAGGAAAGTGTCTGTTATTTTGTTTTATCGTTGGTTTCCTTACCCCACATCAACATACAATCTTCAATTACTTCCTATTTATGCCTGTTTTAAACTACCATGTGGATCTTACAAATTCTTTATAAGTACATTATATAATAATTCACGTTTAAATCTAAAATTTTAACCTCTGTAATTTAAAAATTGGAATTACCTCTAGGGTGCAAGAATGGTTCAACATATGCAAATCAATAACTGTGACACATATTAACAGAATGAAGGGCAAAAATGACATGATGTCAAATACAGAGTAATTATTTGACAAAATTCAGTACTCTTTCATGATAAAAATACTCAAAGAACTAAGTAAAGAAGAAACTTACCTCAACATGATAAATATCATATTCGAAACTACATCATCAACCACAACTACATGATAGTGAACTGTGAAAAGTGGAAAGTGTTTCCCTGAAGACTGGGGACAGTGCACACTCTCACCACTTCTATCAACTTGGTACTAGAAGTCCTTACTAGAGCAATTAGGCCAGAACAATAAATAAAATGAACCCAAATTGAAAAGGAAGAAGAAAAATTATGTTTGCAGATGGCATAATCCTGTTTCAAACCCTAAAGATTTTACCAAAAAAAAAAAGAATAAATTTTAAAAAGTTGCTGGATAGAAAATCAACATAGAAAACAATTGATTGCTATACACTAACAACAATCTATTAAAAAGACCAAAAAGAAAAAAACAATCCCATTTACAACATCTAACAGCTCAGAGCCTGGAGCCTGCTTTGGATTCTGTGTCTTCCTCTCTCTCTGTCCCACCCCCGCTCACACTGTGTCTCTAAAAAATGAATAAGCGTTAAAAAAATTAAGAAACGGAAAAACAATCTTAAAATTCATATGAAACCACAAAGGATTAAGAATAGGTAAAACAATTTTGAGAAACAAGAGCGTATTTGAAGTACCACGCTTTTGATTTCAAGATGTATTACAAGGCTGCAGTAATTAATATTGTGTGGTACTGGCATAAAGCACAGACCTGTGTACCAACAAACAGAATGAAGAGTCTGGAAATAAACCCACGTATCTACAGTCAGCTAATCTTTGACAAGTACTTCAAGAATACACAATGACGGAAAGATATCTTTTCAATAAATAGTACTAGGAAAACTAGACATTCACATGCAAAAAAAAAAAAAAAAGCTGTACCCCTATCTTACAACCTGCACATAAAGCAACTCAAAATCGTTAAAGAATTAAACATAAGACCTGAAGCTGTAAAACTCTTAGAACAAAATATAGGGGGAAAGCTTCTTGACCTTAGTCATCATCAATTTCTAAGATATGACCCCCAAAACATAGGAAACAAAAGAAAAAAAGAGACCAGGGGAATGATCAAACTAAGAAGTTTCCGTACACCAAAGATGATAATCCACACAATGAAAGGTAACTTGTAAATGGGAGAAAACATTCACAAGCCATATATTTGATAAGGGCTTAATTTCTTTCCCCAAAAATATAATATACAAGTCAATAGCAAAACCATCTGATTAAAAATGGGCAAAGGACCTGAACAGACATTTTTCAAAAAAAGACACACACATGGTCAACAGGTATATAGAAGGTGCTCAGCATCACTAGTTACCAAGGAAATGCAGTGACATATCACTTCACATCTGTTAGGATGGATGACTTTTCTCAAAGATACAGGTAATAAGTGCTGACAAGGATGTAAAGAAAGAGGCCCGTGCTACACTGCAGGCAGAAATGTACATTGGTACAGCTATTACAGAAAACAGTATGGAGATTCCTCAAAAATCAAAACAGAACCATTACATGATCCAGCAATTCCAGTTCCATCAATAACTGAAGGAAACAAAATCCGCAGCTTGAAGATATAGCTACAGAAGTGCTTGGAAGCATGTTCACAATATCCAAGTTATGAAAACAAACCAAGAATCTATGGAAGATGAATGCATAAAGAATATGGGGTGTCAACACACTGGGCTATTACTCAGTCTTCAAAAAGAATGAAATCCTGCCATTTGCAATATAGGTGAAGCTGGAGGATGAGGTAAAATGAGCCAACTATAAACAAATACTATAGGGTTCCATTCGTATATAGTATCTAATTAGTTAAATTAATAAAATTAGAAAATACAACAGTATTTCCAGGGGCTGAAGGAAATAGGAAGTCATCCAATGGACGTAAGGTTTTAGTTATTCTATATTCAGTTACTCTAAGTTCTAGAGATCTGCTCAACAACACAGTGCCTGTAGTTAATATGGTATTGTGCATTTCAAAAGTTAAGAGTGCAGATCTCATTCTACCACACACAAAATAATAAGGGATGGCACAGAAAACTTTGAAGACATTAGAAGTGTCTGTTCCTTGAATATGGTAATGGCATTACAGGTATTTGCATAAGTTAACACTCATCAAATCGTACATTAAATACATGCAGTTTTGTTGTATATAGTTCAATAAAGCATTGTTTTAAATAAACACACATGACATGGATCTTAAATAATAGTCTATCATCTTAGCTGAAAAATATTTTGTTTCATAATCTAGAAGAAAATAACCTTGGACTCAATTTAACCCTATCAGACCCAATCTGAACCCCTGTCATCACATAACTGAACTGTATGTGCAGTCACTACATTCATGTTAGTGTATTTATTGTAATTTCTGATGTATGCACATTTCCCCTTTAATATATCATGAATTTATTCACTCAGTACACAAGGAGCACATTCATATATATAGTTCAGGACAATGAACTGTTTTTTAAATGATCATACATATGTATTAGGGACATTTATAGACATATTCTGTTCCTATTTATTAGCCCAAATGTTAAATGTAGAGGAATATCATGAAACTATAAGCTTATATATAGAAGGAGATCTGCTCCAAATAGGTGGTGGTACTGGAGGAAAGGCATTCTGGACGTAGTGAAATTTTAGCTAATGTCTGACGCAAACATAGAGATTAACGGATAAGGGAACAGAAGAAGGGAGTTTAAGGTTCCTAAAACGTATTACTGTTACTGTTCTGTTTACTGTGAGGGAAAATAAAGCAAGGTGAAAAAGGAGTAGTAAAGCAGTTACTAAAGAAAGATATGGTAAATAAGGATATTTCTACCTTGCTATTTTAGCATCTGCTCAATGGAAAAGGCCAACAGAGACAAAGTAAGTGACAATAAAGTCAAAAGAGGGGCTTAGAGATGTAGAACACTTCAGAATAATAAACATGAAATTCTGATATTTTCCTTATATTCATCTCAAACATAACTCCTCTAAAGCTGTTTTCCTTGATTCCCATTTCACTAGTCTCATATCCCCTCCACTATCATACTAAAAAGCAACTGTACCCATTTCTAAACTACCAAAGCCTTTAATATTCTCCTATAACAGCACTCACTTATTAATTTATCCTTCATCTTACCTTATTTGTCCCACTAAACTATAAGATAATTTACAATACCTTACATTAACTTACTTTATTGAATTGTGCAATTATCACATAATTATATTTTTATGCATTTAGCTAATCAAACTGGTGAGTTCACAGTCTGCAATGTTACTGACATACCTCACTGGTATCCTGCCAAACACTACAGTTGACCCTTGAACGAGGGGTTTGAACTGCACAGGTCCACTTATACATAGATATTTTTACAATAAATGCATTGGGAAAAAATGTAAAGATTTGTAACAATCTGAAAACACTAGCAAACCATGTACCCTAAAAATATCAGAAAAGTTAGGTATGCCATGAAACATAAAATATATTTTATCATTACAACAAAATATATATAAATCTATTATGATTATAAATATACACAAAATTAGTAACTTAAATATATATTCAACAGTATTATAAACATACACAAAATCTATTATCAAAATTTACATAGATCTTGAAGATTGTACACAGTGAAAAGCACAGTTGAGAGAATGTTTTAAACAAATGTAATGTCATATTAAATCATAAATGCATCAAATTGCAGGACATACTATATGAGTGTCAACTGTGGAACAACCTGTTTCAACTGCAGTAAGGTCAAGTGTTGTGAGTATTCCCTTAAAATGACATGTGACACTCATCTCTGCATGAGCAGCTCCTTTTTCCAATAAATTGCATAATGCAGTTAAAAGTGATGTCTTCTGGCTCTCAAGTATTTTTCATCATATTTAGGCAAAACACAAACCTCCATCCAATAAACCCATCTGAAGTACCACTAGTGATGCTGGAAGTGCCTCTAAGAAGCAGAGAAAAACATCACATTACAAGAAAAAGTTGAATTGTTTGGTATGTACCCAAGACACACTGAGGTCTGCTGCTGTGGTCGCCCACCATTTCAAGATAAATGAATCCAGCATAAGGACCATTGTTTAAAAAAATCTGTAAAGCTGTCACTGCAGCTATGCCAGAAGGCACAAAAATCTGGCACTTTTTTTTTTTTTTTTTTTGCAAAACACCATTTTATCTCACGTTGAACATGCAGCTTTTATGTGGTGCATGATCGCTATAAGGAACACATATCTACGGACTAATATAAATCGACAAAAAATGTCATACGACAATTTAAAACAAAAGGTGAGGAATATTGAAAGCCAGAGAAACCAGCAAAAGATGGTTTCATCATTTTAGAAAAAGGTTTAGCTTTTAGAATGTCTAGATAACAGGAGAAGCAGCTTCTGCCAAACAGGAGGCAACAGGCAAGTTCCCAGATGCCATCAGGAAAATAAGAGAAGAGGGACTTCTGGATGGCTCAGTCAGTTGAGCAGCCAACTCTTGATTTCCGCTCAAGTCATGATCCCAGGGTTCTGGGATAGAGCTCTTCCTCAGGCTCCATGTGAGCATGGAGACTGCTTGGGATTCTCTCTCTCTGCCCCTCCCCTGCATACGCAGGAGTGCCGTCTCTCAAAATAAATGAACACTTCTAAAAAATCATTGAGGGGACACCTTGGTGGCTCAGTCCATTGAGCATCGGACGTCAACACAGGGCATGATCTCAAGGTTCAGGAGTTCGGGCCGTACATTGGGGTTTTGCTGATAGCACACAGCCTGCTTTGGAATCTGTCTCCATCACTCTCTGCCCCTCCCCCACTGATGCTTGTGTGCTCTCTCAAAATTAAATAAACATTAAAAAAATCATCAAGGAGAAATAATATCAGCCTTGAAAGGTTTTGATGCAGATTAAAGTACCCTATTCTGGAAAAAATGCCACAAAGGATTTGATGAGTACGGAACAGAAACATTGAAATTTAAGGCAGGAAGGGATAAGCTAATTCTGCTTCATATAAATGCAGATGGGTTTATGGGTTTAACTATGAAGCTGCTAACCCCTGGGTCTTGAAAAGAAAAAGGGAACACCAGCTGCCAGTCTTTTGGTTGTACAACATAGACTGGACAGCCACTCTTTTTTTCTATATTCCATTGCACTGATGCTTTGATCCTGAAGTCAGTAAGTACCTCACCAGTAAGAAACTGCCTTTTAATGTTCTATTGATATTGGACAATGCTCTTGACCACCCAGGATCCTAGGAGTTCAACAGCAAAAACACTGAAGTGGTCTAGGTGTCCCAAATTCAATGACCCAATTTCACCCTCTAGATCAGAGGGCCATAAGGGCCTTCAATGTTCATTACACACTGTACTCTATGAGAAGGATCCTCAGTGTTATGAAAGAGAACCCTAATACAGAGCAGTACATTGTAAAAGTCTTGTTAAGATGCCATCATGGCTAGAGAAAACTCCAAGAAAGCCATCAAGCCTGAAACAACTTTCTTCTGGTGAAAACTGTATCTAGACATTGTGCAAGACTTCATAGGAGTTACGCCAGAGCCGATCAAGGAACTAGGATTATGGGTAGAACCAAAAGAAAAAAAGAAAGAAAGATGGTGTGCGTGTGAAGAATTTCTAGATATGGATTTCAGAGATATTCAAGAGCTAATAGACCCCACGTTGGAAGAATTGACAGAAGATGACCTCATGGAGAGGAATGCTCCTGATGAGAAAGCAGCAGCAGCAGTGCCAGAAATCACAGTGGCCTCAGACAACCTGGCATAAGGACTCCAATTATTCAAGGTTACTTTTGGCTTTTTTATAATGTAAACCCTTCTATGACACAGACATCAAAATTAAAGCAAGCAGTGGAATGACTGAAACCATGTGGAAGCATTTTTAGAGAAATGAAAAAGCAAAAAAGAAAAAAGGCAGAATTTGTAATTTCCATAAAGTTATACCCAGTGTACCTGCTTCTCCTGGGTCCTCCCCCACCTCTGAGATAGCTAGATCAATTCTTCCCTTTTCTCCTCCTCCTCAGTGTGAAGGCAATGTATGACTATCCGCTTGCTCCTAATAGTAAATAACCATCTAATTAACTTATATTGTATGTGTGTGTCCTCTCGTAGAAATCTAAAAACTATACAGAAAGAACTGTAAGATGATTTTATCATTATTGCCTAACTATCCATCATATAGATCATATATAAAACTTGTATAGAAGTAGATAGTGTATCCTCACACTGGCATAAAGTGATACTTAATATGAAACTAATGTGTTTGTTTTCTTATTGTTTTATAACTTTGCTATTGAAGAATTATATCACCATACATCTCTAAGAGAATCTGCCTATAAGTCTATGACCACAGGGAAGTGTTTTTTTTAAATGTAAAATGGTTCCAATACTATTATGAATATAACTATAATACTGTGTGCCACAAAAAGGCAACCATATTGCTGTTGGTTATCAATGCATAGATTATTACATCTGTAAATATGAGTTTTAACATCTTTTCTTTTTTTTAATTTGAGAGAGAGAGAGAATGAACGAACGAACATGTGTGCAAGCGGGGGGAGGGGTAGTGGGAGAGAGAAAGAGAATCCTAAGCAGGCTCGGTGCAGAACCTGATACAGGGTTGGATCCCACAACCAATCCAAACTAATACATCTACAATGGAATATCTACAATGATTTGTATCCTTTAAAATAATTGTGAAGTAAATGTTGATAGACAATTTGTCTTGTAGAAAGGGCATAAACTTGCTGCATCAATAAACACTGTACTTTCTTTGCTCTAGCTTACTTTATTGCAAGAATACAGTACATAATATATATGATGTACAAAATATGTGCTAATCAACATTATATGTTATTGGTAAGGCTTCTGATCAACACTAGGCAATTTGTTAAGTTTTGACGGAGCCAAAAGTGCCTGGGTGTTTGACTATTATGTGGAGGTTCAGCATGCCTAACCATCACATTGATCAAGGGTCAGCTGTAGTATGATTTTTGGAATAAAAATGTGTACTTTAAAAATATTTTAACTGGTAAACACTCTAGAATAATAGATACTTGCCATGAAAATGAGAAGTTTGTATTTAGAAATTCAAATGTATAGTAATTATTATATCATATTTACATAAGAGAGATGGAAACAAAACCATGAGAAAGTTAATGAGGTAAACAGAAGGAAATATATTTCTCTTTTCTTCTATGGCTGATCCTTGCACAAAAGTGATGTATTCTTATACAGATGTTATTCTCATACAGATGTGTTCTTTTGTTTTATCTTATTATCTTTAAGCCATGAAGTGTTTGATTTACTAATCATAACTTTGATCTATTTTGTTCTCCTTTATTTGTAAGATCCAAGCATTTCACTCTTAAGATCTTTCCCCTTCTCCTTCATTTATTCAAAAAATATTATCAGATAGTTTTCCATTTAATTTAGTAATTTTAGTATTGTGAATATATATTCTTTAAAAAGATACATTTCTGCTTTCATAGAATATCCATTTGTAATCCATTGCCTAAAAAATAACCGAACTAATCCCTAGTATCATTAGCTTAACGGTTTCCTTTGTTTATGCATTTGTTGGGTTTGTAGGATGAATAAATCATCCATCCCACATCAGTAAGAGGAAGTCAAAAACGTTTGTGACTTAGAATATATTGAGTTATGCTTAAGTATTCATGGAGAAATAAGGCACATGCAGGTCTCAGCATAATTTAAATCCTTATATCCCACATAAGTTCTGAGTTTCTGATAATATAAACCAAACACTTTGACAATTCAGGATTTTAAAATAGATGCCTAGATTCTGCTTCTGAAATGGTGGTATAAGTCCTCAATAAACTTACCATCTCACAATTAACCACAAACTGTGTGAAAAACAAAATAAAAATAAATGTTTCTATGGGTATGGAAAATGCGCAAAAGAAGTCAGTGTTATTGTTTATTTTTATTTATTTTTTTAATGTCCATTTATTTTTTGAGAGGGAAAGACAGAGTGCAAGTAAGGTAGGGGAGAGAGATGGAGACACAGAATCCGAAGCTAACTACAGGCTCTAAGTTATCAGCATAGAGCTGGAACCCATGGACCAGGAGATCATGTCTTGAGCTGAAATTTGACACTTAACTGAGCCACCCAGCTGCCCAAGAAGACGGTTTAGAGAGGAGGGAAACCTTATGAGGACAGTTAGGACCACTGAGTGAGCACGTGTCTTGTGGCACTGACACGAGGAAAGGCTGCAGTCATGCGGGGCAGGAAAACTCTCGATTGATGATCCTGCTGCCTTTTCTAAATAAAGAACCAAGAAAGGGAGCACAGACAACCATGACTGCTAGCGCTGGTCAGAGAGAGGAGAAGCAGGGTACCAGATTCAATTGAGAGTCAAACTAATGCTGACATTTTCCAATTTGAATGTAAAGAAATTTTTTCAAAATATCAACATTCTTCCGAATCTTCAGAAAAACGTAACAGATCAGAGATTGCTCAAAACCTAGTACCTACAATTTTCTGTGTACAAAATGCATGAAACATAGAGAATCTTGTAAATATAGGTCATTTTCAAGAAATAATATAACTAGAAGGTGGCCCTGATACAGCCCTGATTTTGGAAAAGAGGATTTTAAAATAGTTATCTAACTTACAACTTAGTGAGGTAAAGGAAAAAAAACCACCCATCATAAATGAAAATTTAGGCAATCTTAAAAGAATTGCCTGAATTGAGTGGGAAAAGAATCAAAGGAGCTGTTAAAATACAAACCAAAACCCTAAAACAAGGAATTTGGGGGGGGGGGGTTATTAGCAATATAAAGATGAGAGAGAAAACAGTTAACAAAATAACGAAATTCTGCATCTGAAGACAACAGGTTGGTTAAACAACAGACTTTCAGGCACCCAAATACACAAAGAAACAATAATATAAAGAAGGCTTACTTATCAGCAATTAGAGTTCCAGAGTGAATGAAGAGAAAGTGATAGGGAAAAAAAATGGCCAAAAGCTTACCAAATTTGAGGAAAAGCA